>NC_044925.1:1836657-1909033 GCF_003576645.1 Ipomoea triloba | reverse complement strand
TATATATATATATATATATATATATATATATATATATATATATATATATATATATATATATTAGCTAATTTGATTTTTCTAACATCAAGTGTACGTGTTATTGGACAGAGGTTGGAGGGCCAAATTCAACATCTTACCATCAAAACGTGACCATGTTAATTGCTATAGACATTGGTTGCAAATTTCCATTGTCATCCAAAAGAAAAATAAAAATAAAGTAACACATTTACAACTAGCTATAACTTTTTAAGATAGTATTAAGTGTTTTATTTTGACAACTAAGCTAGTACAACTTTTAGCTAGTTAGCTAGTGCGTGTAATTTTGTAAACGTGTTTCTTTCGTATTGCATTGCGTACTTTCAATTCACAATGGAATACAATATTGTATAGGTTTACATGGGTAAAAAGCATATACGGAGTAATAATTAGTAATAAAACATCTTAATTAAGCCGGCCTACATTCTTAGGTAAATAGACGTATGTAAAAGATAAGTTTGGGAGAAAATCTAATTTAATGTTAACAAAAATTGACTTTGAAGAAGTACTTCCACCATGGAAATTGATAGGACGTACGTTAATTAATGTTGGTGTTGGTTGCAAATTGCAAATTGGTTTAGTCCATCTTGCTTTGCAAAAATAGTGGAGTGAGCTTTGAGTTTTATGATTCGTCAAATTGGTGAGTTTTTTAGTCTGTTTGATCAAGACAAATTATTGCATGGATCAAAAATAAAAAGTACATTATTTTTATACCGAAGGTACATTACTTTTTGTACTGTAGGTACATTTACAAAAATAATGTACATTTTATTTTTGGTCCACACAGCTGTGTGGACCATGGTCCATGCAATAATGATTGTTTGATCAAATGGTGGGCTTTAGTGATTTTGAAAATTGAAAAACAAAAAGAATTGTTCAATTTTGATGAAAAATAAATTTCCCAAATTCCTATATCTCACCCAGTTCTTTCTCCTTTTAAGTGGTTTCAAATGAGCAGGTTATTAAATCGTCATTTGTTTGGTTATTATTTGTGCTAGACTGAGGTAGGTCGATTAAAATATGAATCTGTTAAAGTTAGGTTAAACAACAAAGATCTTCGTTTGACCTATAGCCCAAAAGATTTAAAAACATTTGCTTTTTTTTTTTCTTCAAATTTTTAGTTTAAATCTATTACATTTTTTAAAGATGGATTAAAATATGAATTGGACTGAATTAGACTACAAAATAAAAAATGTTGCACGGCCCACAACCCAATTTTTTTAAAATTAAATTTTTTTATCTTCAATTTCTTTAATTTAAAGTTACTACATTTATCATTTTATCAATCACAATTTAAAAATACATTTAATTTATCATTATAATAAGTGATATTAAATCTTAAATATGGGTTGGGAAGCAAGAATATGTAAAAGAAAAGAGTAATGGTTCTTTTGGACAGAGCCCATCGGGCTCTTGAATGGTACACAGTAACCCCAGCCCGTTATCCTCCCACTGCAGAGAGGGGAAGGTTTTCACTGCTCTGTGAACCCAGCCTCATGCGATGCCCTTCACTTTAGGGTCCACGATGCCTCCACCTTCGTAGAAGCACCATGGGCCAGCTCTCAGCTTGGAATGGGCGGGCCAGAAGATTGCTACTGGTGACCGGCCTTCGGGCTTGACCAAAGTTCCATCACTCGTTGCCCCCGCACGGGTTACAAGCCCACGCTACTTGGCTCGGCGTGTATGATTTTCAGCTAGTATTACATATAGTGAGAAAATGGTTCTTTTCCCCTCGATGTGGGAGCTTCATTATATTAACATTAACACCTATAATTCTGTGAAAAAAGCACTAACGTATGACTTGTAGAAACATTTCGTTTTGTTTAGATAAGATTTGGAGTTCCAATCTCGCTGTTCTTAGTACCTGAAGAAGAATAGAGAACGAATTCAGGCTCATCGTTAAGATTCATGCCAGACAAGGAAACAAATTTAATGGCATTCGTAGGTTGTTGTAATTAGGGCGGTTAACGAACCGAATATGAACGAACGAAGGTTGTTCGTGTTCGTTTATTAAAAATTTTGGAGTATTTGTGTTCATTTGTCTTAATAAACGAACGCTTACCAAACACAAATACGAGTAATTTGTCGAAATCTCTGTTCGATAACATCTCTAGTTCTAATATATTTTCTCCCATTTGATTTATGTTTTTCAATGGATGGAGACTGTGGCTGTAGATGATAAACAAGAAACTAGCTAGTTTTTACTTATTGATTTATGTTTTTCAATGGAGATTGATGTAGATGATAAACAAGAAACTAGTTTTTATTTATTTATTTGTTTTTTTAATTTATAAATATTAGGCATTCATCTTCATGAAACCCAGAGCTAACGAGGCAGCTTGCTAACATGTTGTGGGGGGATCGTTTTGTCAGGTGGCTAAACAAGTGGTTATTGAGACTAATATTTGAGAGTCCAGCTTCGATCCAAAATAAATAAATAAAAACCATTCTAGACAGCCTTACATAAGTTACTTCCCATTAATCATTTCTTGGCATGTCATTGTTTTATTAGATATGTAGATTACTTCCTCGCACGAGTTTAGTTCATTAGTTTAGTAGGCGGGAGAAGAAACCAAGATTTAAATTTCAACAGCGACAGTGTAAAAATTATGCGTAAAGTAGGCAGAGCATTTGTGCACGCTGGCATTTAGCCCTATTTACTGGGCCATTATTTAGATTACTTATTAACTAAGAGTGAAAAATTATATTGTGGACTAACTGGCTCACTTTGCAAGATAAATCCATGTAAATAAAAATAATATTTTATATACATAAAAATAATATTGCAAATACATAAAAATATTTTTATTGCAAATACATAAAAATTTAATCAATAGTTGTGAATCTATATAGTACGTTACAGTAGTGTATCTATGTACCTAATACATGTAGATTTATTTTTTTTTAAAATAGAAAAAATTATATCAATATAAGTGTCATTTCAAAAATATTAGTAAGAACTTTTTAATGATATAGTGAATATTTTTATACATCTACTATAATATAATCTAATAAGAGTCAATAAAGTTAGATATATAACATAACTAAAAAAGGTTGGTATAATTGTTTGTTGAAATGAATGGTTAATATGATTTTGATTTTAGTATGTTTTTTCCTACTTTACCTTCTATTATTATATCATTTATTTTTCTTAAATACCGTTGTATTACGTCAGTGTAAACTTTAGTAAAAGAATATTTCATTAACAATTTATTATTCTTAACTTATTCATTGATTTTCATAAGGACGGTCTTAGGTTCAAAACCTATCCTAATCAGAGTTGATATGAACATATACTATGAATATGTTAAAGTGTATTAAAAAAAGAGTAATTCTACATGGACTCCCAAATTCAACTGACACCCACTCGCTCATCGGCCGTCGCCTACTCAACTGTCGCTATATGTGAGCTTCCAGTCTCCTAGTTTCCATCTTCACCCTCAGGTCAACCGTCTAGACGCCAGCAGCCGGCTTCGTGTTTACACTTTAAGTTTTTCCCCTTTTATTCTTAATTTAAGAACACATGCATCATATTCTCAGATAATTTAAGGTCTGGTGTCTCAATTTGGAAACCTTAATCTTTCTTAACTTGTAACCTCTCTAAGATAATATAAGATTTGTGTTTCTCAATTTGAGAAATCCTACTCCGAATTTGGTCCAGTCCCAGAAATACGAATGTGTGTATACCCTTTAGTTTCTCTGTCATTTTTCCTGAAAAAATCAAAATGTTAATTATAAGAGTATACCAAATAACATTTATGTTAAAATATAGAACTATAACAACTCTACTATAACCGCTTTTAATTAATGTTTCTTTAATTTTATTTAACTAAGCATTTGGAAAAAAATAAAATACTCTTCTATATGCTCATTTAATTTTTGTTAATATGTCTTTTATTTACTTAATTAAATATTTCCAAACAATAGTAACAATAGAGTTGTAGTACGAATATAAATTGTATTATTACCATATTTTACAATATTACGTTGCAGGGAAGTGTATGTACAATATTATTACGATTTGTAATTTTAATTTAGAATTGTATTACGAATAGGAAAGAAGGAAAGAATATATTGTATTATGAACTGTATTACCATATTTTAATGTACAATTATATTGTAATACGAATAGGAGTTGTATTATCATATTTTACAATATTGCACAAACCTTAATAGTATATGAGTGTTTTTTGCGGAAAGTTAAAATAGACGATTTTATTTTTATTAGTAGTATAGATAGATTTTTCAATATAAGTATTATATTGCAATATTAATCCGACTCGGGGATCGTTACGATTCGTCTCACAAATCATTATTTGTAAGACGATCTCACACAAGTGTGAGTCATCACATACTATTCTCACCAAAAAAAATAATTATCACATACTAGGCCTTTCAATTTGTGATCTTTTAGAATCAGGGTTGCAATTCAAAACATAATCTAATTACATGGACTTCATCAATAAATCCTACTAAGATTATGATGATTACATAATTAAATTACCACTATATCCTTTTTCCCATGAAGCCTCTTTTTATCTTTATCTCTATCTTCACAATACATGCGATACCTAGTATTTTTTGCTCCACTTTTTCTCATCTCATTACGTAGGGTTTTCAGGTTGCCGGAATGGGTGGCGAAGCGTTGGCGACGAGCTGGGCCGATCAGTGGGGCGATCCAAGTGGGAACCACAAAAAGGGCAACAAGGGTTTGGTGAAGGTGACGTCGGCGGCATCCGCGGGGTTCGATAAGGCCAAGGCAGCTATCGCCGTTGGATCTGTTAAGGCCAAGGCGGCGGCGACGGGGCCCGGGGCCGACAAGGTCAAGGCCGGAGCGAATAAGGCTAAGGCGGCGGCTTTGGTCGGAGTAAAGAAGTTGAAGAAGGGCACCTCTTTGGGGATCAAATGGATCAAGGCTAAGTACTCTAAAAAGATGACCTCCAAATAATTCTGTATTTGATCGATTTCTTTTTTGGAATTTCGCATTAATGATGCTTTATTGATCATTGTTATATTAATTCGGATTCTTTTAATATATAATTCATGTTTTATTTTAGATTTCACATACATATAGATGAACGGAAAATCATTCATTTATTAAGTTCAGAGTGACCATATCGGGTCAGGTCAATATTAGGTATGATGATTGTTCATATTTGTCTTTCTATATATGTGTTGTTTGGGTTTTCTAGTGAACATGAATGGTTGTTAAGTCTTTTAAGAGATTGGCGTAGGTGTTTTTAATGACTTTGACAGACATTTAGCTCTATATAGTATCAGATATTATTGATATCAGTGTTGATCAGCATCATAGATTGTCAGATTTTAAACTATTTTTTTATGAATGTATCAAAGTCTAAAAAGAAAAATACATGTACTAGGTTTGTTTAAGGTGATGTTGTTTTACCCATGAAAGATAATAACCAGCATTTATATGTATATATGAGCGGAAAATCATTCATTTATTAAGTTTAAGGTGTGATAATTGTTAATATTTATGTGATCAAATTGATACAGTTTAGCCAAAGAACATTTGTTGTTTGGATTTTCCGACCTATGGATTGATTCATAAGCGAAAATGTGTATGATATTGTTAATATTTGTATCTCCGAAAATGTGTTTGGTTTTCTACTCTTCTCTCAATTATTGCCTACTAAACCAGTGAGCATATGTTTGGTTTTCTATCTTCCCATGCCCCATATGTTTGGTTTTCTATATCTTCCCATGCCCCAGCTTAACAGAGCATCTGGAAGGATGTAAATCATGGTAATTCAGTTGAACAAAGAGGCTAGACCTTTGCTTACTGCGTACATATATAGAGCCTCCCTCACTTTGAGAGATTGCTCCCACACTGCTGCTGACTCGATACTTGGTTTTTCTTTCCAAACTTCACCACTGTGACCAACTGAGCTGCCTATGTGGGCATATGTTTGATTTTCTAGTAAACATGAATGGTTGTTAAGTCTTTTAAGCGATGGGATAGGTGTTTTTAATGACCTTGACAAATATTTAACTATACATAGTATTAATGCTTTTAACATCAGTGTCGATCAGTATTATAGAATATCAGAATTTAAATTGTTTTTTCCACTTCTACGGATGTATCAAAGTCTCTTGTTTAAGCTGATCTTGTTTTACCCATGAAAGATACTAATCAGCATATGTCTCTGGATTGAATGGCTCTTTTGTGTTGTTGATCTGATCTATAAGCCATTGAGCAAGTACGTACTGCATGCCAATTTACATCATCTATGGTTGTTTATTTGTTACCTCGAGGCTCGAGAGAAAAATTATTATAACTTAATGATCTTTTAAGTAGAAGGAGGACAAATTCTTTTAATTTAATTATGAGCTCTTGTTTTCAATTTAATACTTGAGGATCAACTGAGCTATCATGTGAGTGTTATTGTGAATCTTTACCAGACTGGGAAATGGTTTTAATTTAATTTGGTGGTTTGTGCAGTTGTTATCTATGCTTTGCTGCTCATATTTGGGCATTTGGTATGGGATGAGGGACGTGTTGATTTTGCAATCACAAACATATATAATGGGAGTTCTTTTATACCTATTCTTTTTTTATTTTCGGTAAATTATTGAAATAGTCTATTGACTATAATGATTCCATCACTTTAGTTCTCGATACTTAGCTTTATATATCTAATAAAATCCCTGACTATCAAATGTATTGTGTAAACCAAATCACTATAGTCATCAATCGATGAAAGTCGTAAACTAAAATGGTGAAATTATTATAATTGATCGATTATTTTAGAAATGTAATCTTTTATTTATTTATTTTTTTGTTGATTATTGACCTACTTTATGTAAACAGTCAATTAGACTCTTGAATTTTTTTTATTTTTTTTTTAAGTAAAGAAAAATTTTATTGATGAAAACGTCTAGGGGCAGAAAAACCCCGAAGATCGTACAAAAAGGATGAGCGAACCGAAATAGGCAGTAAATCAAAAGAAAGAAAACAGATCGGCCTGGTGCAAGAGAGTCCGACAGAAGCTAAAGCATCAGCAACTGAATTGGCTTCACGGTAGACATGGGTGACCGTAGAAGAGCTGAAGGCAAGATGGTCCTTAATACGAGCGATAGGGCCTCGTATTCGCCATGGAACCTGAGGAGCTGGAGAAGAAAGGAAAGAAGCAAGTAGTTTTGAATCTACCTCAATAAAATGAGGCCATTTACCCGCAAGGTTACACCAGTGGAGGGAAAAATCTAAAGCTAATGTCTCTGCCTCCAATGCTGAGGACGCATCAATAGAGAAAGCCAAGGCAGCAATAAGGTAGCCACGAGAGTCTCGAATGCATGCCCCACCAGCACTCCTTGTCGAAGAAAAGGCTGCGTCAGTATTGAGCTTTAAGCGCCCAGAGGGTGGTTTAAGCCATTTAATCCACGAAATAAAAGATTTTTTCTTGGGAGCAAAGGCAGCAATAAGATTTTCAGACAATAACAAGGAGTCTGAAGATTTTTCAAAGATTGGTGGACGAGCAATCGACAACTGAAAAAGTTGGCGCCTGATGTTGTTAATTAAATGTTGGTTGGTTGCTCTTGTCCCATCGAAGATAGCTGAGTTGTACGCTGTCCAAAGTCCCCAAATAATGTAGCTTGGCAGAATCCTGCAGAACGTATGAACAGCAGAGCTTCCATTCGCATGGATCCACCAAATATGACAAACTGAACGAATAGATGTAGCTTGGCCAAAATTAATGCCAAAAATTAAGCCAAAATGATGCCAGATTGCCAAAGCCACATCACAGGAAAAAAGGCAGTGTTCCATTGAGGCCTGCGAATTCCAACAAAATGGGCATACCGTGACCAAGTTCACTCCAAAACGTCGCAGGGTTTCGGGAAACGGAAGAGCGCGTCGGAAAAGTCTCCACATAAAGATTGAGATTTTTGACGGGATGTTAATGTTCCAAATAGATTGTGCTGAAAGAGTCTTGAATTTTTAAAAGTATAGCAATTAAACATATTAACATGTTATTTTTGTGTATCGATGTTCAAGAATTGATTACTAACCTGTAATAGTTGGTCATTAAGTTTCCAACAACTAAAATCGATGATCAGTGAACGGTCACTGGTGGCCTTCGTCATTGAAGAAAGCGACCAATAGATTGCCTTCTTCGTTAGTGAAGGAGGTGATTGCTGTCTGATGAAGACAACCGGCAATCGATATGTTTAATTGTAACTTTTAAAAATTTAAGGGTTTAATTAACTTTTCATATAATGTTAGCCTATTTAACCCTTGCCCTTTTCCTACTTTCCAAACGAACCCTTAGAGTTATCAATGCAATCAGAGGCCCGCTATTTAGTGAAGCCTAAAGTAGGTTATTGGCCCACCCTACCTACCGCATCCTAGTTGTTATATCGTGGACTATAGTCCACAAAGCTTTGTCGACCACGATTCAAAAATGGCACCGTTTCTTTAAGTAAGGAAATGGCCGTCACATCTTAACGGAGCTCCGTAAATGAAATTACAGTTCATCTCAATTGATACTGCCTAACATTTGTTTTTATATTATCAAATGAAACTATAGTTATATCAAAATGAAACTGTTGTTGTGTTAAAAAGAAAACTGTAGTAGTAGTAGTAATAATAATAATAATAATAATATAATAATAATAATAATAATAATAATAATATCTATTTTTGTTATTATTATTATTCCCCCAAATTCTTACTATTACTATTATTCTTATTGTGGTAGGCGGTATTTTGTAACTCTTTCTTTATTTTTTTTTAGAATATTGTAATTAATAATTAATTAATTATTGATGATTTTTAATATATCAAACCCACCATAAACTAAATAATACAGAAAAAGATAAATATAATACTACGTAGTGCCATTAAAATAAAAAAAATAAAAAAAATAAAAAAAAAGAGGCTCACTAGCCAAAATTTCGAGTCCATCCAAGTCAATGGGCTGCCCAATAATCTTTTCTAATTTGTGAGGAAGTCATGTGGAAAAGACAAACTATGAATATGTGTCATTTGGTGATGATGTATAGTCAGGAAGACATAGGATCAAAATACCAATGTTATGTGAGATATTTGAAGGGATATACCACTCCCGACTATGATCCACATAACTGCGTAAATAAATACAATATATACATTTTAATATACTAAAAGTATAGTATTTATGTACTGAATATAAATTATTTGATAATATATAAAAAATCATGTACTTTCAAATAATGTATTTTATGTATACAAATAATATATTTTTAATATATTAAAAATGTATTTTTTATTTATAATTCACACAAATGTGTGGACCATGGTCCATGCAATGATGATTGATAAACCACTCTCGTTGTTGTGAAATTAAATGTTCAAAAACTATACCTTACATACTACGGAGTAATAATCTCAAAGATTCATTAATTTAAAAATTTTAAATTATTAAATATGACAAATGTTAATAAATTAGATTATCTTAACTCAAGATAAATAAACTTTAACACGGAACTATCTTTACTTAATTAGATAACATTTAAAAGTAACAAAATTTTTTGTCTAGACGGTATAACAACTTTTTTTTTTTTTTTTTAAAAAAAGAAGAAAGAAATTGTTATTGTATTTTTAAACTTTTATTTTTTAATAGATGTATTCATTCATCAATCTTTACCTCATATATTCATTAAAAGTTTTTCTTCCAATAAAAAGAAGTATGAAATTGACTTTGTTGTAGGTAATAATAATATACAAGCCAGCATTTAGGTTCGATCCTGTAAACAAATTTCCTGATTAGAGTTAATGACTTTTGTAGACTTTTTAATATGAAAAAGTTTTTAAAAGTTTATAAATGTTTGTCCTATGGATATTTATAGATTCTTACAAAGTTGATGAAAATTTAAAAGATCCTAAGAAAGTATACGAAAACTCTACAAACGTCAATTATAATCCATTACTTTAAAAGTCTTTAAAAGTTTTAATTGAATACCCCTTTAAATTTTAAATAGAAACAGTAAAACGTTGAACATTAGGTTATATATTACAATCTTCTCATTAAAAGTTTGTGTTGTTAGGAAGGGGGTTTGCTTAGACATGATATCCCCACAACAACATCACATTTTAATTTGTACGACAACTAACACACTTTCTTCATGAATTCATTGGGAAGAACCGGCAAGCTAAGCCCCAATTCCAATAAAGCCATGTCTGCCCAAGGGAAGTGATTAGTCTTATTGGCAGAAGAAGCCTAGCAGTTAAATGCTCCATTTAAGCACTTATTAGGCCTTTGCACCTTCTTCAACAAAGTCAATGAATTCAAAATTATTCTTTCCCATTTTACTCAATACCGGTACCATATTCTATCCACTAGAAATACAAGTTAGACATTGTACTACATATTAATATTGTACTACATATTATTTTATACAACTCGTAGTTGTATTAGGTACAACACGACACTGATTTGATCTGTATTATTTGTCACTATAGTAGTCATTATTGAAACATGTACGTTACTGACTACTAGACGCATATAAGGAAATAAAATTGCGTCTTTATTACTTCGTACCTATAATCCGCAACTACAATCCAAGGAGGCGTACTAGCATGATCCCTCTCCTGTGTAATATCCAGCAAACTACATAGGAAAGTTAAACTGTACTAGGAAGATCTCGTGCGACGAACTTGACCCAAAGGGTATTGGCCTGGTAAGAATCAAATTCGTAACTTTTGACATATTGATAAGTATTTGATCTTGAGTCTTGACAATTATATTGATATCAGAGAATGCCGTAAGTCGGGGATTATTGACAGAGGCTTGAATTGAGGTACGGCATAGCTACTAGTTATAATTTTTGATACAGTGATTTTATCTGAAATATGGATATATACATAAAATATTTGTGTTTATACAATCTTTTGTAGCATTTGTTAAAATGATTCTTATTTCTTGATTGTTGGGGGATATAATTAGGCACAATATTATCAAGAACAAAACCAACATCCTCTGCCCTACTCCATACCCTAATAAATGCAAAGCATTAATAACTTCAGATTTGTCTCCCCCTTGAGTCCCTTTTCTCACGATTCCTCCACCTTCCTCTACTTAATATTTCCAACTCCCTTTCTTGTGAAGTGGTTGAACCAATTAATGCCAACTCCCTTCAACCCACCACCTTTTTTATTCTCATTATCACAGGAGATTCTCCCATCAAATTAAAAGTACCCTTCATTTCTCCTCTCTTCTTTCTCTAGCTACCCTCCATCTATCTATGGTCTCTTTCAATCTCTTTTCATTTCCAATCCCCCCATCCCATTTCATATACCTTAGCTTCTCCCTTTTTTGTTTCTTCTCTTCATCATTCACTCTTTCACATTGCCCTTGCTTGCCTTTTTTCGTTAGTGTTTTGTGTTCTCTAACTTTTCTTGCTTTTATAGTCAAAGGAGTGGGAATAAGATATCCCGGGAGAGGTAGTTGTAATGGTGGTGGTGCGAGAATAATCTATGAGGACAGATTTGGTTGATTGTTCTTGTACCGGCCAATGTATGCACGAGATATTAGTGCGGTTCAATGGGAAAGTAAAGCTCAAAAACGTTTTGACCTGTTCTTTTTTATTGAGCCGTGCCAATATCACGTGTCGCATATGCTGTAACTTTGTGCCGGGGTCACCATCAAAATGTAATGTGAATATCCCATGGTAAGATGGGATTTATTATTTTTTTCTTCTATTCTCATGATTCTTTTGAACCTTTTCAAATCGTTAACTTGCAGGTTGAACAAGGTTTAATGTATACACTTTTGTTACGTTGTTGGTGAAACATTAATTTTAAGTTTTTAACCCATTTATCTGTCGAATCTTGTAGTGAAAGTGGACACTAACTTTAAATTATTTACAAAAATGTTTTTATATAGTGGTAAACATGGTTTTTTTTTTTTACTCCTTCCGACATTATAATTTTTTTAAAAAAAGATTTTATTTGTTCAGTTTCTGACTCTATCCTAGTTAAAATGTATAATCAGAATGATAAAAAGTTCCAATGTCTCACTATTAGACATCTTGTGAGTTACACTTCTCTATCACATATTGACATAATACAATATTTTGATACATATAAATTTACCTAAGTTGTATAGATTATGTGTAACTGAGAATTATTATTATTATTATTATTATTATTATTATTATTATTATTATTAAACAAAAGAGGGGAGCGTTCCAGGAAAAGAAAAACACTACAATTATTATTTGTGTTTTGTTATATGGATGTCCAGATGGGAATAAAGATATGAATTTGAGTTATAAATGGGTAGATTGGATAGCGGGTAGCCGGGTAGCTATTAATTTTTTTTTTCGACATTTATGGTCTCCTCGTGTGTGAAATGGTTTACAGTTATACCTCTTTGCTATTAATTTTATTGGTTCTAAATCACCACCTATATATTTATAGAATTTTTATTGACTTCTTTCAATTCCTTTGTACGGAAAAAAAATTTGAGCATCTTTTTACCCCTTTTTTTAGGCAAACACCCTGCGAGATGTCAGGAAACAATAAAAATGGAGTGAAAATAAAAAGAAAATAAGTGTAGCATTACTTAAAAGTTATTCAGTGATTAATATTTTCACTTTATGATTATCAAAAAGAGATCGAAAAGTAAGAGTTTAGAGACTGGACATGATCTTTACCCTCACTTGTTTTTTTTAAAAAAGATTTTTGGGTATGCAATAATAACTAGTAATGCCACCAGTATTAGGTGTGTATTAATGAGTTTTAAGTGTAAAGGGATTTCTCTTCCAATGATTCTATTTCCAGCTAATGGTGGCGTTTTTGGAGATCTGAACTACTTAAGTAAGCTTTAATTATGGTCCATTTATAATACCTAACAGTCTGCATCACCTAGCATGCAACCAAACTATAGAGTTTGATGGGTCTTTAATTGTTTGAGCAAAAATCATAAATTTAAGTTTTAAATCATACAATGTATGAGTCATGAGTCATGACCGGTTGGGAAGACAATGTAGAAATATCCAAGGCAACAAAGTTTAAGATTCACAAAAGGCCAAACAAGCCCTTCAGGGCATAGTCCAGTGATTGAAAGGACAAATAGGCCGGGATAATGGCGGCCAAGGTTGATAGTCGTAGTGTGAGTAGTTCGAACCCTAGCAGATCTAACATTCAGACCCTACTCCACTAGTGAGCATCATGCGATTTGCTCCTTTAATCAATCCTTCACGATTGTGTTTAACTTTACAAAAGGCTAAACAAAACCAATTGTGTGAAACATCCAGACCCTACTCCACTAGCATATCATGTGATTTGTTCCTCTAGTCAATCTTTGAGACGAGGAACTAGAGGCCCTCGGAGTCACAGGTTGTTTGCCATGAATGCAACTAGCCAGGATTTGTTTGGCCTTTTGTAAAGTCGAACCCCACCTTGATGGCCTCTATCCCTAGTTCGAACCCCAATATATCAAATTGTGTGCAACATTCAGACCTTACTCCACTAGCGCACATCATGCGATTTGCTCCTCTAGTCAATCTCTAAGGCGAGGAACTAGCTAGATCATATAGACTCGTCTATAGACGCCCTCGGGGTTGGGATTCAACTTCACAAAAGGCCAAACAGATCCTGGCTAGCTGCATTCATGGCAAACAACCTAAACAGCTTGTGATCCAATTACCTATAATGCAATTTGCTTGAGCACACTACAACTTGTGCATAAAGAGGGGGACACTAGAACTCACAAGAACTATATGATCTGCATTTATTAACATTATTAATTGCAGGGTCCAGTCCAGTGAATGCTGCTTAGTGCTTACACTTCTGCCATTCATCCAGTCACCAAAAAGAAAAAGAGAGCTTTAAAAACCTTTTATTTCTACCACTCTCCTCTACTATGATCAACAACATATTTTTATGTTATTGCACACTATGCAGACTAAATACTCTTTTGTTCCTATCTCTCGTGCTATGTCTATCAGTGTATGTGTGTGTGTGTATGTATAGTTTCGCTTACTTAACGCGAAACAAGAGAACTGCTGGCGCGGGATTGAGCAGAATGCTGTTAATCTTCACCCCGATCGAGCTCAGAAAAAGCGTGTATGTAGCGTTTCAGAAACTAGCATTCCACAGCGCTTTCTCACCCTCGCCACACCGCCTGTGAACCTCCTTTATCCTGTCAACCGACCTGCAAATCCCGCTGCAGGTCCAGTCGAACGAGGCAACACAAATGTTGCCCGCTTGCGCCTTCCATTCACAGTCTGCAAGAAAGAATTAATGCAGATGAGATGAGAAAGCTGAAATTTAACTTTTTTATCGCTGTAAATGTTTCGTTCTGTCAAATTAATAGCTTTAAATTACCGGGTGGAGTTCCACAACACAGCCTTCGATCATCAATGTGCTGCACGTCGAGCCCTATAAACCAAGACCCCAACGAAACATCCTCGTTCGCAAACTTGTGCAGTACATGCCTACAACGATAACAAGATTATTTGCCTGGCCTTCGAGAATTTGATCATCATGACAGAATTTCAATGAAGGACTATGAAATTAAAACAGCAATTGAAACATCCTTAACTGGTTTACTGAAATATATGTAGCCAAGTCTTTCGAGATTGCATATAACTGTCCCGTGGCATGGCGAAAATATTTGTTGCCATTATCCCCAAATTTCCAGTACTCCGGTTCGTGGTACCTAACTCCCCTGCCACACGAAAATTAAGGTTCTAAACCTCAGACCTTAACAAATACTATGTTTAATTCAATTGCATAAAACATATCAAGGCTTCTCACTTCTGAGATAGGACAGGACCCGACTTCATGCACCCGATGTAGACACGAGGTTTCTTCCGGTGTCTGGCTAACGTTTCCCCTAGCGTTCCTACAATACAACTAAAGATTACAACGAACCCTCTGCGAAAACACCTAGAAAAAATTGGCATTGCCACTCGATCATAAGATCTTTTCCCGTTACCTATATTTACATGAACATCATCGTCGACCTTGATGTAGTATTCTGCATCCCATAACTTCACAGCGGTGGCAAAGTAAGTTCTCGTCTTAGCTGACAACTCAAGATATCCTTCGACATGATCCTGCATACATAGCCATCAAACAGAAATGTTCGGTTTTTTCTATTCGTTACGACATATGATGGATTAGAGCAGCGGGGAAAGGACTTACGAGTCGCAAGAAATCTCCATGCTTGCTATCCTCGGCATCAATAGCTCTATCCAGTATACCTCCCGACATTGCACTGCAGGAAATATAAACGAATAAACGATGCCATTAGTCAGAACTTAATTACACACTGTCATCTATATTCAAACGAGAAGTTAAAACACATAAGAACTGGAAAAATGAGTTCAAAAACAAATGAGAATATAGACCTTACCCATGACCAATGACGAAACGAATGATAATCCCTTTCTCTTCTTCCAATTTCTTCCTTTTTTCGCCTATTGCAACAAAACGGAAGAAGGAGAAATGTGAGAACTTACATTAACTTAAAATCGAAGAAAAACATAAGCTCAAAGACAGAGAAATTAAACCTTGTGGCATCCATGTAGCCCGAACTGAATCTCTTCGTTTTCTGCTGCTAAATGCAGTATTAATTCCTACAACCATAAAATATTTTCTTCTTCGGGACAAGCCGCTCTTCTCATTGTCCTCCATCACAGTACCGCCCCCGAGAATTGATCCCTGGGCTGCTTTCGCAGCAGCCAACTCCATCTCCAAACTCGAAATAGTTTTATCCAGTGTCCTGCAAAAGGTGTAATATAAACTCATTCAATTGAGTTCATTATATTGCATCAAGAACTACAAAACGAAATCATAACCGTGTATGTAAAGAAGGAATCGAAGCAAAACTCACTTGATAGCTTCGTCTTTCCTATGATCTTCCCCAAAAACGCCTTTGGATACCTTTACATACTTCGCCTGCATTTCAATGATAACATCATAAATGAAAGGAAAAAAAATGCAGATTAGGAACCTAGAAAGTGGAGAAAGAAGAGGGTTTCAAGATTCTCACATATTTTGTATCACAACCTTGTGATCCTAGCTTCAAACCTTCATCCTCAGATGTAGGAGTTATACTAATCTCTTGTGATTCAGGAAGTACTCTCCACATTCTGCCAGAAATTATTTGCAGTTTAGGTCTAAAACTTTAACTGCAGCAAGAATGTGATCTCTTCACATACAGTAAATCAAAACAATAATGCCTCTGAACAAAAGTAACCACGGCAATCCAGTCAAATTGGTCAAACTGTTAACTTGATAACCATACAAGGTAACTCCCAACGGGAGCGGCCTGTTGACCTTCTTGATTTAAACCAGTCAGCTATGAACAATCCATGCCAATTTACCCATTTGTGATTCTTTACCGACCAAGATCATAAGGTAGGTTAATAGTTAGGTTTCTCTCAGTAACTCAAAAGTAATTAACCCCATAGGGTAAATTCAATGGTTTCTCCAAAGCAAGTAATCTTTATATATATAAATCCAGTCTCCCTCAACACCTAATATGCATATTCCCCAATTCACAAAATCCCATAATTCTTCAATTCAAGAAAATACCAAAACTAAAAAGCTATATATAGGGGGTGGGGGGTAAATTTGGATTGAAAGAAACAAAAGATTGAAGCTTTTACCTATTGGTGAAAAACATTCCAGCACAGAAACTACCTATACACAGAAAAAGAGTCCATTTTTTAGAAATTACACTTCTTGAAACTTTCTCTGCTCCTCCACCGACGCCACCACCTCTGCTCTTCACAGACATTTCCAACACAAAACACCTTTCTTCTCGAAAACCCAGTTTGCAAAACTGGGTTTGAGGATCAAACAAACCCCAAATAGCTACACAAAAAAGAACTGTTTGAAACTTGAAGAGGTTGTTCTTGGAACAAATTTTGAGGAAGATACTATGATGCTACTACTATAAACCCCTCTCCAACCTATTATTACTAGGTTGCTAAAAGAGGATTCTTTGTTTTACTTGCAAATTGTTCCTTTCTTTTATACTCTGTTTTGTTTACTCTCTTTCTCTCTCCATAGACAGCAGAACACTTTGCAGGGAAGGTACTTGGAATAGAAGTGAGGGCAGACTCACTAACTACCAGAGATCATATACCGAATTTACCAAACTGTCCTTGTTAGAACAAAACAGTTAGCTTTATTAAATTGCCCTTTGTAACTGTAAAGTTTGACAGTTTACACCCAAGCCCACCCCTTAAATAGTTATTTCAATGAGTTAACATCATTTGGGTCCTTTGAGCAGAATGGGTTTGCCACGTTTAGTTTTAAATTTTTAAACTGGCCACCCATAGTCGTTCGACTTTCAAATTGTTAGTATCTGTGGTCCAAGTTAATTACTCATAGTCTTTCAACTATCAAATTTTAACGACCCATGGTCCTTATAGGAGGACCGTGACTGGCTAAATTTTGAAAGTTGAAGGACCATAGGTGATTAACTTGGACCATAGATGGTAATAATTTGAAAGTCGAAGGACCACAAAACTATACTCAAAGGACCTCAGATGACATTAACTCTTATTTCAGTTTTGCATCAATGAATACTGAGTGGATCAAATCAAAATGCGCGTTTATCCGTGGACGTGTATCATGCAAAATTATATCCGATCATATATAAAAGTGTACTGCAAACATGTGTACCTAGTGATATGTAAAAATACAAGTGGAGGACGGATATACTTTATAATATTGTGTGGTGCACTTTTAAAATTTGAACGTTTTTTCAGTTGCATTTTTTACATATTATCGGATGCGCGTTGTAGTTTTACGTAACACATTTTTCGTTCGCATTTAAATGTGTTGTTCTCACTTGAACTGTTGAACGTTCCTAATAAATAAAATTTATGTATTTACACATTACATTAATTGAGATGTTTTATTGGGAATTAATTCAACTAAGTTAATATATTAAATGATGCATTAATTAACTTGAATATTAGACTTATATAATGAAACAATAAAAACCAATAAAAAAAGTCATTAATCCTCGTCTGCATTCTGCAATGAGAACATATGCTTGAAAGCTTCTTACAGGCAATGTATAATTGTAGAATAGAATCAGAATATTAAAATGCTAAAAAATAAAGAAATTCTAAGCCATTGACTGATTAACAGGTGTAAGTGTGTAACTGTACAAGTACATCAGTATATAAATACTAAAATGGACAACCCATTGCTTCAAAATAGGTTTAAAAGTCAAGTACAATAACGTTGATAATGACAATCACTAATGTTAATTATTGACTATGGTTTATATATTAAGGTTTAATAATCCAATGAAGTCTCTGTTATTTGACCATGATTTTCTCTATTAAAAACATTAAATTTAGTTTAAACTGCAATGTCTTATATCTTGTATTCTTGTATTATCTTCCCCCTTCTCCCCACCTAAAAAAATGATCCCTTGAGATTTTTTATTTTTTTTAAAAGTAATGCTACATACCCTCATTTATTTCTCTTACACCCTTTCCTTCATGATGTGGCGTTATTTGATTATAAACTAAATTTCTTTTTTAATTAGTGATGGGTTAAGTCAATTTATTGGGAAAATATGGGAGGAGAAATTCATGGGAGAAAATAGCATTCTCAATCTATTTTTTGCATCCCTAAGAGTCAATACCTCATCACTAGAGTTCGATCCTACGACCTTTCCTCAAGGAGAGCCACAGATGTGTCATAAAAAATAACTAATTTTCAAACAATGGCAAAATTGTACTTTTAGTTTGATTTTCTTTCTTTTTACTTAATAACTCAAATGGGAAACTACCATTTTCGCTATTCATCCCCCATTTTTATAATCCAGTACTCTCTTAATTATTATAGGGACTACTATTGTATTCATTATTTTTGTAATTGATTACAAAAGTACAATTTTTTTCATTGTACAACCTCACACATATAGAAATGAGTAACTTGCCTAAATGTACTCCAATTGCAAAATCGGAGAGTATAATGACAAGCCTTGGATCAATTAAGATAATATTAATTTGCAAAAATATGATATGAATAACTAAAACGACAATTTCTCATTCGAATTGTCATTTTCCTATATTAGTATTGTTTAGGTCTTTGTCTAAAATAAAGACATCTACCAGAATGACTAAATTAAATAAGTTAAGTCACCGGGTAAGCTGCCTCAATTGGAAGTTGAACTTGTAACCTAATAGTTACGAAGTCAACCATTTGGTTGTGGATTTGTCATATTTCACACAATTTTGATATTACATGTGCACATTCAACTCGCATCCTTAATTTATTTTAATGGAGACAAATGCAGTACCAACTATGATAGCTAACACCAAGATATAAATTAATTGCTCAATGATAATAATTATTTCAATTAAAATAAAACCATTTAGTCAACATTGTTGGATGATGTAGATAGAAGTTGTTGAGCTGATTAATACTATTTTTTTTGTGAACCTAAATAGCAATTAAAGAGGACTTTATCATGGAAAAGTGTAAACCAACAAATAATTGTGAAAATGACACCGCTAGCTAGACAAATTAAGTATATTCAAACTAAATTAATAAGCCAAATAAATTATATGCTCAATAATGATTATTAAGTTATTTATTCATTTCTATATTTTTAATTTATTATTGTTGTTATTTTCAAGTAAGAATATGATCATGTTTGGTAAATAACGGATTTGTCAAATTTTTGTGGATTTAATTAATTTAGTGGTTTGACTCAATGAATAACGAATAAAATTAATTAAAAAAAAGCTATTTTATAAATAATGAATTTCATTTACAAATAAAGTGAAAGCCACTTAAATGGGAATTAATTGCTAATTAGAAATAAGAATTGAAAACGAAAATCATGCTCCATCTATTTGACCACCTCTTTTAGAATAGTCAAAGAATTCTTTGAAGTTATATATAATGTCGTATACTTTGTAAAGCATAATTAAACTCGTGATCTTTAGATACGAGAATCATATTTCACATACGTGGCCTCTCTTTTTGGGACAATCAATGAACTATGCTCGGTAAAGCATAATGCACAACATCGTAACCCACAATATTATAAAATTAACAAAAATTTGTGTGAGACTGGTGTAACGAAATAATCTTGCGAAAAAAATTATTTTTGGAAAAATACAAGCACAAGCAAAGATCAGGTTTCGGGTGTTAGTACGAGTCGAGCGAGACACTCTTTCCTTAAAACCTTATTTGCTACCTCCCAAAGGTGTTAGGAACATTGTAGCCTAGGTTTTTTCAAGATAATACTACGACTCAATGTTTTAGCACTCAAACAAATGAGCCCGACGAACTAGACCACAGGAAGGTTTTTGGAGTAAGTTGAGCAGAGTTTTGATGAGAGTTGAAAACGTAGGATTTGTTGTGTCTAAAATTTGCTGCTCAACTACGCTTAAATAGGAGATGCAAAATTAATATCAATTAACATGGCATTCAACACTAGTTTAATACCCAGACTGTAACTTTCCTAATAAACAACCATTACTTGCGTACTCAATGTTTGAGCGCAAATTATATTGTGGACCATAAACATGTCTGATATTGCAGTTGTGTTGAACGGATAGTGCAGTTGTGTTGAAAAGATACTGTAGTTGTGTTGAAAGGAAATTGCAATTGCGCGGGACAGAGACTGTTCATCCGTTCAACACCACTGCAGTATCCTTTCAACACAACTGCACTATCCGTTCAACACAACTATAGTATCAGTTCAACACAACTGCAGTTTCAAACGGATGACACGACCTCTGTTTCGCGCAACTGCAGTTCCCTTTCAACACAATTACAGTATCCGTTCAACACAACTACAGTATCAGTTCAACACAACTGCAGTATCAGCCATGATCCATGGTCCACAATGCATTGTGGACCATGGTCCACGATATAACGAACAAATGAGCTAGAACACAGGACGAACATAGGAAGGTGAAGATTGGTTGTTGGAGTAAGTTGAGCAAAGTATTATATTTTTCCTTAAAAGTATTACACTTTCCTTTATAAATTACAAACACTTTATTCTTAATTAGTATTACAATTTTTAGTACAAATATTACATTTATATCCTGACTAGCCGGTTTCACCGATAGAGATCCATGAAACGGTCTCACGATAAAAACACTCTATGAGATTTTCTATAAACTGACATGTCTATTTTATCTTATTTTTTTTATCTTATTTATTTATTGTATATTTTGTCATGTCTTATAAGCGCGTAAAAAGGATAAATTTCTCCAATAATGGACCTACTTGCCTTTAAATATCAAGTCGACTTATCTTTTCTCTTCATGCTGTCTGCTTGACATTTAGGTAATCGTCATTACTCATACATTCAATTCGTTTACACAATATATTTGTTGAAAATAATTCATTACAACATTTTTCTCAAATAATATTTTGCAACCATAATTGATATTCTTGTAATCTCAACTCCACAATATGATTGATAAATTTTACATATTCTGATTCTGATCGTGACTGCCAAGGCTACCCAAGTACAAACCAAACACCCCTTTAATAAACCACAAAAGAAGAAAGTAAAATAAAGAGAGATTATTGGTCAAGAAATCAGCAAATCATCTAAAGCAAAATTGGTTTTTCCTATGGCCTTAGCTTCCTGATCAGTACACTGCGATGTTGCAAACATTTTGCATAGGAGAGCTATTTGCAATACAATTCAAGTTCTGTCTATAAAGGTCTTGTATATATATATATAGTGGTGCAAATATAATCCTCTTGTATTTTCAGTGTGGGACAAGTGCTTGATTTAAGTCTTCCCACTCTCATTTTCTAACTTAAATTCTACTTTGAGAATCAATTTCTGGTTCACCCAGTATCGGTTTTAAGCGTATAATATATCGATTTCTTCGTCTTACTACGAAGAACCCGAATATGCTTTAACCGAACTAATTCTGAACCGATATCAAACCAAACTATAATGCTAAACTAAATGGTATCATTTTTTTAATACCGATATCAAAACTGAAATTGAAAAACATTGAACCGAATCCTGAAACGCACCAGTTGTTTGGAGACATTGGGAATTAAAGTATGTGCTCCATCTCAACTAAAAGCTTAAGCTGATAGTTGGACTGCACACATTATATGTATGCTCACACGCCCCCTCAACGTGTGCGGTGGATTTCCGAGCGCAACACGTGGAAGTCTCTTTTTGAGGGTGACGCGGAGATTCGAACCCATGATCTTTTTGCATGGCTCTGATACCAAATTGAATCATGTGCTCCATCTCAACTAAAAGCCTAAGCTGATAGTTGGACTGCACATTGGGAAAATTAAAATGTCGGCAGAAGCAAGTTATTAATTTCACTACATATTGGAGTAAAATAAACCTTGTCTACATACATTGCTTCTTAAGAAATTTTGACATTTTCAAATTCCAAAAAATACTCTCCTTTTTTTCATGCTGGAGTATGTTCTAATGTATGATTAAGATAAGCAACCTAACTTAGTATCCCTGTTAGTTGCATCGGATCTCATATTTCAAGGAATTCATATCAGCTTGATTGTGCGTTACATTATATTCTATTACATAATAACAATTAAATAATCTCAATCACACCTAACTAAACGTCTAAACTAATAGATTGACTACATATTTACGTTTTATGTAGATGATTATATGCTAAACACACTTCAATCCCCTTCAAGTATGCGAGCTAATTACTTTTTAATTGGCTCTCATGACCTATTGCATGGGTTTGCAACTAAAAGCATGTTGATAGACATGGACTGAACATGTATATCGATTTACAACTAAACGTATGTTGATAGGTGTGCGAGTTGTTTTGATGAGTTCAATGACCTGTCACATGGGTCTGTAAGACTGTAACTAATAGATGAACTATATATTACTCTCTCACATGCATGAGTCGATTATTTTTTTATGAGTTCCAAGTTTTTATCGTCGAACACGGTGACTAATCATCTAATCCCTCACTGAATCATATACATCTTTAATGGGTGAAATAACTTACCTGGAAATTCAAGGATACTCCATACCCAAAGTTAAGAATGGAACTTTTAATTTAGGGAAGGATAAATGAGTCTCTTCTACTTAACCACACCCTAGGTTCAACTAAACAGTTGTTCATAGATAATTGTTATATATGCTTAGGTAAGGCTGAAATAAATACTTATCAAATTTGAAAAATAAATAAAATTTGAAAAAAAATTATTATTTGACTATATGTCCTATTTTTTTTTTGATACATGGAGACTTTGGTGGTAAAATGACAGAATTTGCCGTCACTTTCAACTTTATGTGGTCCACTAGCAGAGTTGCATCTATAAATCTCGAATATATGAGCATTTAACCATTGAAGTTAACCTTTAAAATGACTTGCTCATTATTATTGTTGGATTTTAAATGTGAAGAATGTAAAATTATTATTGCGTAATTTTATAGTAAAATACCCCATCAATAAAAAGTGAACATTACAAGATAATTTTAAAAGATGAAAATAATAATTTTGTTTTTAATTTTTATTTGGGTTATTAAAAAGAGAAACCTAGAAAGAAGTGTTGAATATGTCCTTGAGAAAGTTATCGTAAATGAGACCTGACGGAAACTTAACTAAATTAGTCGTATTTTTGAAAAATATTATTATTGAAAATTTACAGATTTTCAATCACCCGACCTAAAAATGGTCAAAAAGTTAAGATTTTCGATCAAAAATAAATTTTTCCACCACTTTTAAAATCTGAATTAAAAATCTTCTCGATAATCGGTCAAAGTATTAGAATTTTTTTATCACTTTTCTAACCTTGTATGGATATCAATATCAATGCATTACCATAGAAATAAAATAAAAATAAGGAGAAAATTAAATCTTTGAAAGGTAGGAAGGCCAATCATGAAAAGTGGGTGGTAAGAAGTCTAGGTCAAACTTCAAAGTAGTTGAAGTAACACAAATAATGTTATATATGGAAGCTAAGGTGATGATGCATTTGGTCAACATGTGGATGGATGCCAAGTGTTGTAGATTACATTGCCAAGAATCATGTGATGCAACATGGGAATTCTGAGATCCAAGATGAAAAGGATTAAATTAAAATAAATAAAATAAATTTAATGGTCTTGGATAAAGGGAAAAAAAATAGTTTTCATTATCACATTATGCGTTAGGCTGCATATAGATTAAGAAGTCCATTGCCCTAAACCACGAGCAATAATTTCAATATGATTACTATAAATATTTATTGTTGTATATAGTAAAACAATATTTTTAGTATTTTATGCCAAGGACCTTGTAGTTCAGTGGTATCAAACCTTTTCCTTTATACAGGAGGTGGTGGGTTCGAGCCTCAGTGGCAGCAATGCTGATTAGTTATGAACAGATACTGCATGAGTAGCTCAACTGGTCACATGGGTAATTTTACCATAAATATCTATCCTACGTAACGATTTATTTTTAATTCAAATTGATATTAAATTTTCTAACATAAATATTACAATTTCTTTCATAAATAACATTTCACATATAAATATTACAATATTTACATTAGAATTACACTTTGTAAGTATCTAAATTTTAGTTATAAATATTACAATATTTATCATTAGTAACAATCATTTTATTATCCTAAATAGTATCACAATTTCACATGTAAAAATTACAATATCTATTAAGTATAAGTAACAGTTTATTTATTTCAAATTGGTATTAAATTTTTTGTAATAAGTATTATGATTTTTATCATACATGACAAACAACTATCATAGATTCGACTTGTCTCATAGATTAAAATTTGTGATACGGTCTTAATTAATATACACATGTGATTCTAATGATTTTTCTTTTAACTTATAAATAAATATTATTGTGAGTAATTGCCAACCACTAGATATCATAAAATATGTTTGCCACAGTCTAATTTGTTTATAGATATATTATTTATAAAAAAATTTAGTCAATCAAGATAGATACTTATTTTGTAATTTTCTCAGTTAAGAATATCAACGGCTAGCAAGAAGCCAAGAACTATCAAATGTACCATTTGTAAGTGGCCACATACCATGTTTAGAAACCATGAAATGGTTATGTTTATCCTTTGCATTACTGGGCCTTGTTTCTGATCCAATTCGATGAGGAGAAATAGCCCAACTGCTAATGCTGAATGTTAGGGCTTAGCATGAATAGGCCCATTTAACACTCCATGAAATCTGGTGGCAAACTTGTCTTTTATGGATCAATTTGAATTTTTGTTGGTAATATTGTAGAGAACTTTTAAAGATTAAGATCAACAACTCAACAATTGATACTGGACTTGGCCAACATATGCCTATTCTATTCGGGACTGGACTGGCTCTGATATCAATTGATGAATCTCAGCATTGCACTATACTTATTTTCTCAGTAGGTCACCCATCTTTTAAGTCAAACACGCTTAACCACAGAGTTATTTAGTTATCTAGATGTTATATCCTTCTTAAAACCAATTGGTGTTAAGTATGTGGAAAGTAACCATTATTTAACCACATTCCTTCATAGTAAACCATAACGTCACATCTCGAATCAAGGAGTTGAACTTGGCCGACCTAACTGACACCCAACAATATGTGACTATAAGGTCAAAAGTGTCGTAGCTCGATTTGTGCTAGATAAAGGGAGTTTGCAATTCCAAGTGATATCTATCTACTAAATAAATCTAATAAGAGTCAATATAAAGTTAAGCCTATAATGAGAACTAAAAAATGTCGGCCCAATTGTTTTTGAAATGAATGGTTCATATTAATTTGATTTTAGTTTTTTTTTTTTTTACTTTACCCTCTACTATATCATTTATTTTTTCTAAATACCCCCGCTTTCCGTCAGTATAAACTTTAGTAACAGAATATTCCGTTAACTATTTATTATTCTTAACTTATTCATTGATTCTCATAAGGAAGGTCTTAGATTCGAACCTTATCACAATCAGTATTGACATAATTGTTAAGTATATATACTATGAATATGTTATATTGTATTCAGGATGGCGTCATATCAAACATACAAATATTAAAATTAGAAAAACAACAAATGAAGTTAGCTTTTATTCCTTTTTCTTTTGTATTATTTACCACATGCCAACTCCTTTTTTTTTTTTTTTTTGTCAAAATCCCAAGATTTTGTACATTTGAGAAATAAGTTTTGATGTGATAATTAAATATTTGTTGACAATTACTATGTAGTGTGATGACACGATTACTCTTTCATTAAATAGGGTACCACAACAACGAATCTTGATGGTGGAGTCATTGATGACATAGTTAGGCGATTAGTTACGTATGTACTGTTAGTTATAAGTCTCTCGGTGTGTACCGAGATATGAATATGACAATTGGTCTTTCTTGGACTTGATGCCAATAGGAGGAGGATGAGAAATGACATTTTTGGGGACCATTTTCTTGTCTTTTTGGATTCAATTTCGCAGCACTTATAATTAAAGTGCCATAATAATAGATTAATAGGAATAGTAGTGAGCACCCTCCACCCTAAAGTGGCCTTTATGACCATACCAACTCAGAAAAAGGGTGTGTGTGTGTATATTCCCTTACACTTCTCAATTCTAATACTTTTATTTTGAGCAAAAGATCTTATGCCACAATTTTTTGATCCATAAAATGGTATGAAAGAAATGTAGGAAAATAAGTCGATTTTATCTCATTATAATTTTAGAAAAAATAATAACACCAAGAAAAGAACAGAAAAAGGAAATTCCAAGTCATATGTAAACACACTTTCCTTAATACCGATTCTCTACTTACCAAGGGTGCTAGAAGCTTTGTAGCGTCAATTTTTCAGAATAAAATGAATTACGGTAAAATAGTTTGAGCACTCAAACAAAATTACGATCAACAAACTAGAACAACAGCTTGAACACAAAGTTTTTCCGAAATATATGGACAAAGATTTTGGGAGAAAAGACAGCGTAGGAGTGAAAAATTAATTGCATATGTATGTATGTATATGTATCGATTTTAAAATTTAATTCAAAATGTATGTATCACCCCTAATACCAAAAATAAAAAGTAAATAGGACAAATATATAGAGACAAATTAGCTAAAGAATGTAATGCATGCATGTTTCATTATCAATAGTCTAGTTGTGTACTTTCCTCATATTGAAAATGTTGCCTTTTAACAATTCCTGGTATAAATTAGGTACAACGTTGCAACCAAACATGTTGCCCAACCCCACATACACAAATATAATGTACAGCATGTTCTAACTATATACAATAAATTAAATGAAGAATGATTGTTTTGAATGATTTTTAAATGAAGAATGATTGTTCAATATACAAGCCATCAAAAATAAATTATAATTACTAATATATATAATTTTATGTGTTTAAATAAATCGTAATCACTTATAAAGAGTTATTACTTACTTACAAATTAAGATTATTTAATTTGTTTTCAGTATGAGTCCTTGATAACATATGGGCTAAGGAATAACATTAGGGGTTCTTCACGTAGTCAGACAAGCTCCGGCTAAGGTGACCTTTTTCTCTTTTTAATTGGGTGATTGTTTAATTAAGAAGCTAGATAGTTAACTAATGCACAGTAATAAATTTAAAAAAAAAAAAGAAAAGAAAAAAAAATGATCACCTTAGATTAAGTTGGTCCTAGAAATATGCTTATAATTTTCTTTGTTAAAAGTTGCGGCTTTCATAATAATTATTAATATTACTGTATATCAAAAGTTGTAACTAGTAGTAAATAAATAATTTTATTTTCTATACTTACATTGAAACCAATGCTATATTTGAATGACAAGATGTTGATATTGACCTTTCAAACCTCTGCCTACACAGCCTTCTATATCAGTATTACTTAGAACGGGAGATGGTAATAACGAGTTTCAATAGTTAAGTCACTTGTTGGTGGGTTTCCTACACGCCAACTAATCATGTTAGAAGTTCATCTATCATATCTTTTGTTCTTTTTAATTCACCAATCAATACAGGACACTCTATACAAAAATTTCTTGGTCATGCATGCTGCTCAACTTCTTTTTTGTTTTCGTTTTTGTTTTGTTTGTGTGTGTGTGTTTCTTTTTTTTCTTTTTTTTTTTTGCTTGTAATTATGGCTAAACATGTCAAGAACTTTAAAGAAGGCATAAATGGGTTAATAGAGGTAAAGAATATTTTCTTGTGTGTGTATGTAATACAAGTATCAAATATTATCTATGTATCATGCTAGAAATACACAATTTATTTAAGAAGGTAAAATCCTTTTAACAATTGGTCCTTTAATTGCTTTTTATTGAGATAAGAAAGAATAAAAACTTCATTGACTTGCTTGATACATTTATAAAGTAGTATTGTACGGAGTAACATTCAATGTATATTAAATATTAATTTTTACCGAAAAGAGGCAACCCCTCTCCTCCCACCCCAAAAAAAAAAAAAACATATTATTTTTCAACTTTTTTTTTTTTGTGTGACAATGGAATCTGTCATCACTATTCAACATTATTTACATAATATTAGTAGTAGTATATATATATATTTTTAAAATAATATATTAGTTATAATTATTTAGTATACAATTTTTATTTGATTTAATTTGAATAAGTTTATATTTACAAATTATATATGTTAAAATAAGAAAACTACATATTCCAGTTGGTAAGATAGTTGGATTGGTAATCACACAATCATTATATCATGAACCATGTATGAGCCACTTAATAACCGATATAATATACATTTTTAATAAAGTACTTTTTTTTTTTGAAATATAAAGTACTTTTTTTTAAACACACTAAAACTACATTTTTAATGCATTATTTGGTAATATGCTAAATAATGACGGAAAAGACATATCGATCTCCATCCAACCTAGTCGAGACGAAGGAGGCAACCGCCTCCTCAATGAGGAGGGAGTAGTACCTCTACCGCCAGTATAATGATTGATAAATTTATAAGGTTAAAAGTATAGTACGGCGAAATTAAGAAACTTAATAAAAAGAGTAACACTAGAGACCCCTAATATTTTTTTTTCCTCCAATCAATCCCTCATGATATGGCAACATCTAATTTATAGCTAAATTCTATTTTAAATTAGTGATGATGTCAATTAATTTATGGCAACCAATGAATGAATGTCACATCAAAAGGGAAAATACAGAATGTGAAATCTAGGAGGCAAAGAAAACATTTTACATTGCACGAAGTGGCTCTCCCAACTGTGAGGTCATGAGTTCGTGAACATATAGTATATTATAATTGAGTCGGTAGTACTAAAAAAAATAAAAAATGAAACATTTTCCATTAAAAAATACACATCGTATTGGTAGGCATTAGCCCACAAATTTTACTGTGGATCGCGATCCACAATGCATGGTGGTCCATGCATCAAAACGACGTCGTTTTGATTAATGAAAATAAACGGCAAAAATGGCTCCGATCCGCACCGTTAACTCTGTGTGTCTAACATATTCAGTTTCATTTTATATACAATGCAATTCCCTTTCAGCACAACTACAGTTCTTTTTTATATAACTACAGTTTCATTCGACATTATACACTCAAATATGTGAAAATGTTATTCAGTTTCCTTTCAACACAAATATAGTTTCTTTTATAATACATTGTAGTTTCCTTTCAACACAACTACTACAGTATCATTCCAATATAACTACACTTTCATTGGACAATATACACCCAAATATATAAAACTGTTATATATTCAGTTTCATTTTATATACATTGCAGTTTCCTTTCAACACAATTACAATATCATTTTGATATAACTACAGTTTAATTTGATAATATAAAAACAAATGTAAGGCAGTATCTTTTGAGATGAACTGTAGTTTCATTTACAGAGCTCCGTTAGGACTCAACGGCAACCATTTCTTTACTTAATAAAATGACAGCGTTTTGGGACCATGGTCCACAATGCATTGTGGATCATGATATACCGTATAATGGTAGGCATTAGCCAATCCACGTGGTTCACAAGCACCATTGGGCCCCACACAACACCAATCTGATGAAAGCTACGTCCTGCCCATTCACACATCGTTCTTTATTCTCAAGATGACGACAAATCGACAATAATACTCCACTAACCATCCGTTTGGTCAAATAAAAGTGACGCATAAGGTCTTTTTGTTAATAATTTTTTATAATAATTTTAAATGTTAATAATATTTGCTTTCAAGAAAAAATGTTAATAATATTTTGTATTATTATTATATTATATTTTATAGATTCATTAGAATTTCAGGAATGTAAAAAAGAATAGTGTTGAATTGTGAATGTTGAATATGATAGTGAGATTCACTTTAAAAGTGAAAGAGAATTGTAGCGAAAATAATTACCTAGCACTTTGATTATTCATTTCCTTTTCAGCGTATCATAATTTAGTATAGTATAACTCCAAACAAACAAAAAAAAAAAAATTGTATCTAACATGATATATTGGATAAATAATGTTAAATTAAGAGATCTATTGGTTTCCCATTAATCAATTAATTAATGTATATTACTAAGATGGCATTTGTCTAATTGAGACTATCAGGCTATCAGCATTTCCTAACCCCCAGCCTCCAATATATATATATATATATATATATATATATATATATATATATATATATATGGTTCACCATCAAATTTGGTATATAAATATTTATTACAGTCGTCTTATAAATTATGAAGTGAGACTTGAGAATTTTTTTCATAGATAAAATATTGGAATGCAAACTCAAATACATGATTGTTGGAATAAAAATTTACTGCCATGAACATGGGAAATTTGGATTTGGGTTAAGATCCTTAACCTTATTCATAAAAGTGAACAATTTAGTGTTTTGTCTCAAAATTAAATTGGTTTGATTTACCTCGTCATGGGCCTAGGGTGGGTTAATGGGGTCTAAGATATAGTTCTGTGAAACCAAAAAACCTGAGTTATATAAAAAATTACATTCAATTTTTTAAAAATAATAATTTCCAATAGGAAAATGGATTGTATAAATAATATATAATACAATCTCATCTTTTGAGTGATAAAAGCTGCAAGATTGTAGAACTGTAAAGTGAGAATAAGAAACTTAACAAAAGAGGGCTAGGCAACTATCTAGGCAAGAATCATTCTTTACTGAGCTTGCAAGACTGTTCTAACACACCCAAAGAAGAAAAAGAATTGCATCTTACAATTACTCTATGTACTTGAGGGCATTTTCTTAATTATATATCTTAATTATATAAGTGCCATTTACATTCATGAATATCTTAAACTTTGCCATTCTATTAAAAAAGTACTGTTTTTAGGCAATCTTTTGATGTGCACTTGTCATTAGTATTTTTTATATTGTCAGACTGCTCAGCCCTTTGAAGCTTGGATAGTGCAGTGTGCATGGTGAGCCCAAAGAAAATTCATGGATTAAGGTTTATACATTGTTTGTAGATATTGTTAATGTTAATGGTTATTCATACAACCATATATAGGCCTATAGTGTAATCTAGTTATATTTGGAATGTTGTGAGTTTTGGCATTGGCTGGCTAGGATTTTTTTTTTTTTCCTGAGGTTGGAATTATTGGTACTTTTGTTGTCTTGTACTATTTGGATTTTTTTGGTGTGGAATTTGAATGGTTTAAGAGAGATAAAGAAAATTGCCCTATTCATAACATGTGAAAGTCATGAAAACTCTCTTCATTCAAGATTCTTTGGGTGGGGGCTCTATCAGCTGCCCAAGCTAGTGTTGAAATTTTAAGCTTTTATCTTCTTCATCTGTTTGTTAGGTGGAGCTTGTTTTCTTGCAGACATGGTGATGGTGAGTTTCTCTTAAAAAAAAAAAAAAATCTTGAAATTGGAAAGTTGTCTTCTTGAACAAGTGAATTGTTGGTATTCAAAAGAATCAAAAACTTTTTAACATGAATTTGAGCTTTGAGCTTTACTTACAAGATATGTCTTTTAGCAGGGGCTTGATTTCTTGAAGATATGGTGATGTGAATTTCTCCTCAAAAAGGGCAGTAGTTGGCTGCTAGCTAGTAGAGAGATGGGGGTCCATGTATGGCTGAGGAGAGCCTTTCTGTTGGCCATTTCTTGCATATGGGTGCCTCTGGCAGTCCTTGGAGGGAATGAAAACGACACTGCTCCTTCGTCTTCTAGGCCGAAGGAGGTGAATGTTGGGGTTATGTTCACAGTCCATTCGGTTATTGGCGAGTCTGTGAAGCCTGCCCTGGAAGCTGCAGCGAATGATGTCAATTCTGACTCGACCATTCTCAATGGCACTAAGTTGAACTTCATAATGCAGGATACAAATTGCAGTGGATTCATTGGAATGATTGATGGTATTTCTTTACCTGCTCTTATTCTATCTGCAACAGATTTGGTTCTCATCAGGCTGTGTTTTTGTAGCTCTGCAGGTGATGGAAAGCAACATAGTTGCTGCAATTGGGCCGCAATCCTCAGGAATAGCGCATGTAATAACGCATATAGTGAATGAGCTTCAAGTCCCGCTTTTATCATTTGGGGCAACAGACCCGAGCCTCAATTCTCTGCAGAACCCTTTCTTTCTGCGCACTGTCACGAATGATCGCTTCCAAATGCTGGCTGTGGCTGATCTCATAGGCTACTTTGGATGGAAGGAGGTGATTGCCATATTTGTTGATGATGATAACGGCAGAAATGGGATATCTGTTCTGGGCGATGCTCTTGCTGCGAAACGTGCCAAGATTTCTTACAAGGCAGCCTTACGCCCCGGAGCCACCAGAGAAGAGATCAATACCTTGTTGTCCAATGTGAACCTGATGGAATCGCGAGTTTATGTGGTGCATGTAAATCCTGATTCTGGGCTAAATCTTTTCTCGGAAGCAAAGAGTCTGAATATGATATCGAGTGGCTATGTCTGGATTGCTACGGATTGGCTTCCTTCTGTTTTAGACTCTTCACAAACAGTTAATCTCGAGACAATGGATCTCCTGCGCGGGGTAGTTGCTCTTCGCCATCACACGCCTGATTCTGATCAGAAGAAAAGGTTTGCATCGCGCTGGAGAAGTTTCAGTGAGAAAGAAGCCTCTGCGGGGTTTAATTCGTTTGCTCTCTATGCTTATGATTCAGTGTGGCTACTTGCAAGAGCTCTTGATGTTTTCTTCAGTGAAGGTGGAAATGTGACCTTTTCTAGTGACCCCAGATTGAGTAATACCAAAGGCAGTGCCCTCCAATTGAGATCTCTCAACATATTTGATCAAGGCCAGAAGTTGCTTGACATCCTTACCAGAGTGAACTTCACAGGTCTTACTGGTCAGGTCCAATTTGATGCAGAGAAGAACCTGATTCATCCTGCATTCGATATCCTCAACATTGCTGGGAATGGATCGCGCATTCTAGGCTACTGGTCAAACTATACTGGCCTCTCGGTAGTTGCTCCAGAGATTCTATATGCGAAACCTCCAAACACTTCAACCAGCAATCAGCATCTCGACAGTCCTACATGGCCTGGGAAAACTACAGCACTGCCTCGAGGGTGGGTATTCCCTGACAACGGGAATCCATTGCATATTGCAGTGCCATTTCGCGTCACATTTCAAGAGTTTGTAAGTAAAGATGATGGACCTTTAGGGGTGAAGGGATACTGCATTGACATATTCGAAGCTGCTATAGAGTTGCTGCCTTACCCTGTTCCTCATGTCTATGTTCTGTATGGAGACGGCAAAAGGAACCCCTACTTCAACAACCTTGTGAACGACGTTGCACAAAATGTAAGTACTGCTACTTCATCTGCAAATTTCTAGTTAATACTTTTCCTTGTGTTCCACACATAAACAGCATAGTTTTGTCAATCCTAGTTCCGAGAAATCTGGGAGGATGAACATTGTTCTTGGTATTTACTGATTTTCACCTTGCTATTTAGAAATATGATGCAGGTGTTGGGGATATTACCATAACTATGAACCGGACTAGGATTGTGGACTTCACGCAGCCTTTTATGGAATCTGGACTAGTTGTAGTTGTGCTTGTCAAAGACAGTAAATCCAGTCCGTGGGCATTCCTCCAGCCATTTACAGTGGAAATGTGGTGTGTCACCGGCCTTTTCTTTTTCTTCGTTGGAGCTGTTGTTTGGATTCTTGAGCATCGGATCAACCATGAGTTTCGTGGTCCACCTAGCCAGCAAATTGTTACAGTCTTCTGGTTAGCATCTCTTGACTTGCTTATACCTGTCATTACTCATCTCAGAAGCTAAAGATCTTCACAGCATTGTACTTTTGCATTGAAATTTCCCTTTTTGAGTAATACTTCTGCATTTGCGCGCAGGTTTAGTTTGTCAACAATGTTCTTCTCACACAGTAAGTGAAACCCATCTGTTTGTCCATCATCTTCTGCTTGATTTGGTTGCAGTTTTCTAATCATCAACTGTGAAGACTAATGAGAACTCATGCTTGAATGCAGGGGAGAACACGGTGGGCACTCTAGGACGTTTGGTGCTGATTCTGTGGCTGTTTGTGGTTTTAATCATAAACTCGAGTTATACAGCTAGCTTGACATCGATCCTCACAGTGCAGCAACTCGCAACAGGGATTCAAGGGATTGACAGTTTGATCTCGAGCTCTGATCCCATAGGAATCCAGGATGGGTCTTTTGCGTACAGATATCTCATTGAAGAGATGAATGTTGCAGAGTCCCGGCTGCGCATACTCAAAACTCAAGACGAGTATATCCAAGCCCTCAACAGAGGTCCACGAGGGGGCGGGGTTGCTGCCATAGTTGATGAGCTACCTTACATCGAGGTTTTCTTGTCCAGCACCAACTGCAATTACAGGATTGTTGGGCAGGAGTTCACCAAGAGTGGATGGGGCTTTGTAAGTCACCAAGCTTCATATTGCAGATGAGTTCTGTCAACAATTTATAACTGACCTTTCGGTTTTGGTTTCCCAGGCATTTCAAAGAGACTCCCCTCTGGCTGTAGATATGTCAACTGCAATCCTGCAACTCTCTGAGAAAGGAGAACTCCAAAAAATCCACGACAAATGGCTCCCCAAAGATGATTGCGCGATCCAAGACAACCAAATTGATGACAACCGGCTTTCTCTCAAGAGTTTCTGGGGCCTGTTTCTGATCTGCGGCGTGGCTTGCTTCATTGCTCTTCTGTTGTTTTCCTGCAGGGTGTGCTCGCAGTATCGCAGGTATACACCCGAGGCTAGGCAACAGGAGATCCCTTCTACGCCTGAGCCCGGGCCATCCAACAGCTGCAGCCTTCAAGGCCTGATCAAATTTGTTGATCAAAAAGAAGCTGAAATTAAAGAAATCCTGAAAAAGAAGGCAACTAGTGAAAGCAAGCCACAACTTACTCAAAGCTCAGATGTGCAGGAAAGTGCACCCTGAGAATGACATTCAGTAGGCTTTGTCACACTTGTTTTTGTACATGATCAATACAATTCCTTGCACTTACCTAATCACTGCCCCATGTCACATCAGATTTGTTCTGTAGGGATAGTAGAATGTGTTTACACCTTTGTAGGAAAATATAGATGAAACCGGCGAATAGATTTGTAATTTTGTTTGGCAAGGTGCACAAGATTCCTGCATCAGACAAGTCAAGACTGGGAGGAACTGCCTTGATGTTTCACAGGGAATGGTTTCTGTTTCATCTTGGGAAGAGAATGATTTGTACATTGTAGATTCAATCAAACATGGATGTTCAACAACAAAATGAAATCATGAATAAGAGTCATTAAATTGTCAACTTCTTCAGTAACTTGTTGGGAGAAAGGGGAGGGGAGGGGAGGGGGGCAGTGGGGAGGGTTGCTGTTGTTTTTATTCTCATTTACACACATATATATATTTACACACACACACATATATATATATGAACAAATAGAAGTGAAACACTAGTTGATACTGGGAATCTTTATTGCTCAAAATTGTGAAAATGACACTTTACTGATAATAGAAACAAGACAATATTGTATTCAGTATTTTTGGTACAGAAACCTTGTCATAGACAAGGATTGGGGCACAGGAAGGAAAAGACTCTAATATCGACTTGAGTTTAGAAGACGCTTCACTCAAGTTTTACTTCCCTCTTCGGTGGATCTAACTGCAGATAAGTGAATGGCTCTGTGGGCTCTTCCCTGCAAACCAAATGAAAAATTAATCATAGTGAGTTCAAGTTCTTGATATCAGTAGTAAGCATAATTTCAAGTTTCAACTTAGCTATCTTCCACCTGGTCCAATTCGGAGTTTCAAGTTGAACCTCCTGATATATCTCACTATTATCCTTGTTTTTCAAGTACACATACTACATTACAGTTCAGTCTAATTTTAGAAGGGCACTCAAGTATAAAAGCTTAAAGATAAGGAAGATCCTTCTCAACAGCTAGCCATGCACACAGATAGTCACATTCTTGCCACAATAAAATGATTTTAGATGAATTGCAAAAAGTGTCTGACAGTTTCAAGGAACGTTTTAAACTTTCTTATGGAGTATTTCTATAAGTTCCATGCAAAAAGTGTTACTGTTGTATGCAAAAGTGTTTGATGGCTTCGAGGAAAGTCTTAAACTTCCTTATTTCTATTAGGTCCACACTAGAACATGTGTTGTATCATGTACGTGAAAGTGTTTGACGGCTTCAAGGAAAGTTTTGAAATTCCTTATGCTACTAGGTCCATAACCCTTTCAAGAATATTTGAAGAAAATATTCCAATTTTTCCTCTTTTCTGCAGGATACATGGTCCATGCACCTCTTTATCAATATTTTTCCATGTCCTAATATGCTGATGTAATAAATTGGGAACCGTTTTAAGACTGTTAACAAAACTTGAACAAAATCTCAAAGAAACAAAAATGAGCAACTTCATGAAAAGTCAACTAAAGTGCAGAAAGATTGATTATCATACCCAGGCTTAGAGCGCATACACTGCCAGAACAACTTGAAAGGACCAGGAACTGTTTTGAATGGGTTCCCTTCAAAACATGCCTGCAGAATTTTGACCCAAAAAAATGTTAAATGTATTAGACAAATGGTAGAAGAAAGATGAAACGTACTTTTAAGGCCAGCCAAGATAATCTAGAATCCATGGCCCCATAGAAACGTCTAAACAATTAAATAGCTTTAAGACATCTGAAGATAATAAAATTACACAAAGAACTTCTAAAATATACTATAATAGGCCCTAAAGAAGAATTATTAAATTGCATAATTGTGAGGGATGAAGGATACAGTAGCTTTCATGGTTGAAATTCTTCCTTTAGTTGAGTAGATTATAGAAGATGGGCAGATCCATTATTTTACAAGCTTAATCATAAAAGGTTTCAAAAAATCATTCCAAACTTCCAGTTTTATATTTATTAATCCATAACATCACTTTTAATGTTTTAACTTGTTTGGGCTACATCTTAGGGGGAAGCATCCCCTGGCCAATTCAACGAAGGGTTATTGGATTTTCGTTCTGTTTTCACACTAATCAGCAGTATGCAGTGTTAGGTTCACAACATAAAGTGAAATGTCCACCAGATCATTGAACTAGCCAATGAAACAAAACAACTTAACTACTAAACTTCTTAGAACTACTAGAACAAGTAAAGAGTCACAGCTCACAACATCCATCAACTCCTGTAACAAACCAATCAAATATGCAATGGTTCCAAAGTATCAAAGTACTTCCACCTTCCCACTCGTGCATTATTCAATGCCTTCCAATCTTCCATTCGCAATATTTTCTCCTCTTTAATTTAGTTAAATGCTTTCCAGGAGGGTCGGGGAAGATGTAGAAGTTTGATTGGATTAAGAACTAATTGGTCAAGTTGTGGCTAATGATGACAAAACAAAAATGACTTATTTTGACTATGTGCAAACAGGCACTTCAATGTTATAGCCTTACAGATGTATGAAAACAATTCATTTTATAATTTTTCATTTGGTGATGAACAAGAGAGCAAGGATTTAATTGATTTATAGTTCCCTTTTCACAATACATGTATATTTTTAACCCTTGGAAATTACAATCCGGCCTAAAGCTATTAATATAAAGAATACCTTTTTTATTTCTTTTTCATGAACTGAGTATTCTTCCCAACTAGAACAAGGAATGTCAAGGCAAATTATACCACATTACCATAGACCAACTATGGACCCGGTTCAAAATGACATTTAGATTATGTGTGTGCAATAATTAACATATTACGTGCCACATAATTTATTAACTGTGGTGACATAATATTTTAACTGTAGATCCATACTATGTTAATTAATTGTAGTATATAGATAATTTATTAATTGATGTTAACTAGTCATATAATTTGAATGTTGTAAAGTGATCCCTGGTACATTGTGTAACAATTGGAATGTCAAGCACTTGGCTTTACCACTCTACAAACGCCCAATCCCAAATCCAAACAATACACAAAATGCATCCATAAAAAAAACATTGCATATATTGGAAAAAGGAATCCAAAAACCAAAGAATTTCATTCAAGCATTTCAACAAACAGAAAGAACGCAAAGATTTAAAGAGGGTTTAAGGAGGAAGATGAATTACTTGGATGACATCCTCAGCACGGTCGTTGCATCGGTGAGGCTTTGGCTGTCTTGTGTCTCCTTCTGGTAAACCCCATGGACTCTCCCTTCTGGGTACTGCTCTTTCACTCATCTCCGTTTCCCTTCTGCTCAAAATCTGTTCAGAGATTGGGATTCGAATTAAGGAGAAAAAAATTAAAATACTCATCTCTCGGTCGGACTCATATTTAAAAATTAAAATACATATAGATATTTAGGAGAAATGCCACGTGTGTTCATTTTTATACAATTATACCCATGGTATAATTCAATCACTTGTTAGTTTTTTTTTTTTTTTTTGAATACTACTAACTCTATTACCACGTCTGTATTGAGACTCGAACCCACCACCTCCCATATAAAGGGAAGGGTTTGATGCCACTGGACCACAAGGTCCTTGACATCACTTATTATTTATTACTTTGGTTCATTTAAAATAAGAGAAAATATTATTTTTAGCCCCTTAACTATAATACATGTATCAATTATGGTACTTGACGATTAAAATTTTTAAATTAGGTTCATGACTATTCAATTTGTTTCATATTTGGTTATTGACTATAAAAATTTTCAAATTAGATGCATCACTATTCATTTTGTATCACATTTGGTCTTGCCAATTTTTCAGTCAAATTTTCGACTAAGTCATTGGTGACCAGCTAATCCAGAAACGAGGGAAGAAGGGGGGTGGGGGGGTGGCCGGCGTTGTTTTTTGTTTTTTTTTAATTGTTTAAAATAAAAATTAAATAAATTAGTCGGTTACCGATGACTTGATCAAAAATTTGACCAAAAAATGTAACGGTAAGACCAAATTTGATATAAATTGAATAGTCATGCACCTAATTTGAAAATATTAATAGTCAAAGACCAAATGTGATACAAATTAAATAGTCATGTACCTAATTTGAAAATTTTAATAGTCAAAGACCAAAATTAATACATATATTATAGTCGAGGGACTAAAAATGATATTTCCTCTGAAAAAAAATTTTAAAATTAAAATTCCATAAAAAATTACTAGAAATATTTATTTTAGTGTTTGGTTGGGAGAAAAAAATTATTAAGAAATAATTAGTATAAAGAGTAAAAAGCACTTATACACAAAAAATATGTAAGGGTAATATTGTCTAACGCTTATTTTTTCTTCTCAACATATGTGCAATTTAAAGAATTGAAATTTAAAAAAAAAATCAAATTTCTATCAACCAAACATGATAGAAAGAAATGTATTCAAATTGCACACATGAGCAGCTCAACTGAAGATTGGAAGCAAAGATCAGGGATCGAATCTCACTAGTAGCAGTGTGAGGGCAATTTATGGTCCCTGTGGTCAAGAAATACATCACATTATTCAATGTCAGCTCCTTCTCAAAGGTCATCTTCAAAATCACCTTGCCTGTGTCTTCTAGAACAAACTGGGCAGAATTTCTCATCCACACCTTCTCGCCCTCGATTATCTGGAAAGTACAAAACAACTAACAATTGCAACAAAGATGCCTTGTTCCATTGGTGTTGATGAACCACTTGCACTAATTGGAGCTCATCTCACCCTCTTTCTGACTACTTTGTTCAACCACATTAGCCTGAAAATTCTTGGTTTTCTTCTTTAAAGCCTTGTAATCAAACGAATAAATGCAAGATTAACATATTTAAGTACATGAATACCAATACAATCCTAATCCAAACCTGTAAACCTACTACTCAAAATTGTAGAGCATAATCACATAAATAAAACACATTATTTAATAGCAGCATAACATAAATCGAAGCAAGATAAATTATGGGAAACTTCCCTATTCTAGAATCTAAGTTGAGGTAGGGAGAATCCACCCAAATCCAAGAGTGTAGAATGAAAAATAGTACAATTTCTTCAAGAGAAAAAAATAGTAAAATCTAAGCTAAACCTATCTAGGATTTTTAGAGAGAAACCTTATATGTCTGGCCTACTGTTGTTGCCCCCTTTTAAATCTGGAAAAATGAGAATTTATATCACAGGTCCAGGGTTCGACGCATTGGCGCCGCACAGGCAGTCACACGCCCGTGCGGGCACATTGGCATGGCACGAGCTTGCAGTGCTCGTGTAGAATGCCTGTTCCAACCTGTCTTTTATGTACTGGCTACGCACAGGCATGTAGTTGCTCGTGCGTGCATTCGCCTCCACTCCAAGGTCTCTACTTTGCTCCTTTTGCGCGTCTTCTTCCTAGTCTGCCTTCCTTATGCTCTTTTCATGTCTTTTTGCTCCTTTTTGAAATACTTTTGTTTCCTTTAGCTAATTTTCTCTCTCCAAAGTGCAATTGAGAAAAGTTAAGCATAAAACACATCATTTAGTTTGAAAACCCAATTGAACATACAAAGGGGTAAGAACGGGGTGAAATATAGCATAAAATAAGATTTATCAACCTACATCGTAAGGATATATCCTTGTATGCCACAATCAGTCTACGAACAAAAGTTCATCGGGTTTTGGAATGTGCAACTTCATTGTCATTCTCACCATTGTTGTTATTGTTATTCGCATTGTTAAGTGGAAAATTGGGCGAAGACATTTTTTACTACGGGAAATAAGGAAATAAGGTACGGTTTTAAGCTTTGTTGGAAATAATTCGAAAATACAAGCACTAAAATGAAAGGTTCAGATTTTCAAATTTGAGTCGTTTGGATGAAGAAGAACAAAAAGAAAAAGTTATTAGATCAATTAACTTCTTCCGGAGGAAGGAGTGTCTTATTGTCCCAAGCTGCTTGGGCTGCAAATTTTCATTTGTACTATACAATTCAAGCTCCTTCTAAAGGAAATTGTGTATATATTAAGGCAAACTCACATATCTTTTCAATGTGGGAAGAAAACTTCTTCCGAAGCCTTCTCTATCTCTATTTTTCTAACTAAAATAGGTCTATTTTGAGACTCAATGTCTCATTTACCCATTATTCATTTTGACCGTAGAATATATCATTTCCTTCATCTCACTTTAAAGTTAAGCACCCGAATCCACTTTCGACCTTACATATATTTGTATAAAAAAATAACTACTTAAAATGTCATTTTTACTATTTTTTCCAACAACATCGCATACATATAAATTATGAATATTAATCTCTCTATAAAGTTTCCAACAATCAAACGTTAGATTCCATAAAAGACACAAAAACAAAACAAATTTTCACTAGAATCCTAAAAAGGTTAAACATGCAACCTTAATAAGATCATACATCCCTGTTTTAGAAAAGACAACTCGTGATCTTTTCCACCGTTTCTATGGTAAGCTGGTTTATCATGGTAACTGATTCAGGAGAAAGCTTTGTAGTAGGAATAGAATCAACAAGAAGTTGGAAGACAATCGTTAGAAGAGACCCGTCACTAGAGCCCGTTTTAGAGCCCGTTTCAGGTGGTCGTCCATCCGGGAGTATGACAAATCCACAGGGAAGAAGAGGTATTTGTTTTGAATCACCACCTTGAGAAACCAGTTTCATATCCGAGGTTTCAACTGGAGCATAGATAATGTAGGAACCTGTCGAGCTGGAACTGGTTTCTTGTAGTATCATCGTATTGCTCATGCTCGGATTCTCCACCTAATTTTTATTAACAAAAATTGTTTAATATGGGCAAAGTATGCATAAAGAAAAACACGAGTTAATACTATCTAGGGTCCTTCCAGTATAATTTTTTTGTCGGATTTAATCATAATTCTTTAGACTTTCAAATTGTTACAATTTGTAGTCCAAGTTAATTATCAATTGTCCTTCAAGTATCAAATTTTAACCAATCGTGGCCCTTCTAGCCGGATCAAGACTGGTTATATTTTGAAAGTTGAAGGACCATGCGAGCGGTTACATTGGACCACGGATGGTAACAATTTGAAAATTGAATGACTGCGAGTGGTCATTACGAAAATTAAGGATTCAACTTGACAAAATCACTATGCTCGGAGGACCCATATGACATTAACTTAAAAAAATACTTATGGTATGTGATATACCCTAAATAATGAGACCGAGTTTTCAATTTCTCCGCCATAGATGATGTGAGCCACCTCTGTCAAAGCACATGAAGAAGAAAAGATATCCCACTACAATTAAGAAAAACAAAAGATGTTAGTGTAACCATGATAAGTTCTTAATTATATTAGTTGAGATGTATCACATGTCAACACTAAGTACAAAAAATAACATAAGAGACTAATATTTAGTCACTTTTGTTTTAAGAATGGTAGTGTATTCTTTAAAAAATTTTTACGGTGACAATAAAATGAATTCGCCACTGTTCTTCAACAACAACAGTAGCAGAAAGTGAATATTAAAGAAAAATAAAATCTGCCACAATCCTTATCTAAGAATAGTGGCAGATGACTCACCTTTTCGCCACTGTTCCACAACAGTGGCGGAAAGTCAACGGCATTGAGCACCCTGTCATTCGCCACTATTGTACAACAGTTGCCGAAAGTCATTTGCAACACTGATGGATGTGCAGTTCTATACCAGTGCAAAAATAGAAAATTGTTTAGTTATGAAAAAAGTACCTTAGCTCGTTGGTGTTTATCATTAAGGAAGTCAAACACCCTTTTTGGTTCAATGGGGAGCCAAAAAGAAGTTGCAGCAGAGAGATGAACCCCAGAAGGAATTCCTGCTTCGTTTAACACTTTTTTTGTCATGATTCTAACATTATCAGCACCAGCCCATAAAATCTGCCACTGCAAGGGTACTGAACAACTCACTACGGACATATAGTTGTTCACCATTCTTTCTACAAGCTTAAATGTGGACTTTTTTCCATTGGGAGTTATCACTACAAAATTTATAACAAAATAATTAAAGAATCATATAAGTAAACTATTTAGTAATTTTCAAATATTATAGCATGTAAATTAAAAATCTGCAGTTACCCAAATTTTCATTAGCGGGAGGAGTAATTAGAGACATTGTGCACGCAGTACGTTGACATCTTTGATGCAATGTTGAGACCCAACGTTTAGCCCCAAATGCCATGTCAGAATTAAGCAGTGCCTCGTAAATACTAACAACTTCATTGTCATCATTATCTACTTCAATGTGCTCCACCCAGGTAACCTAGACCAAATGTCACAAAAAAAAAAAAAAAATTCTAATTAGCATAGTAAACTACTACTTATTAGTGCACTATTTGTGCTCCTTACACAATCTTATTTGATTGACAAGTGTGCGTGTGTGTATATATATAGAGGTCCATAACCAAGTGAGAACTAACTTTAACCTACGACCTGCGAACTTGTGAAGGATTACACGAAAATTACTATATGATTGCACCGCAAGGTCTTTCAACCATGTTCAAGAGCCATAGCAATGCAATTATGTAGTAGTTGCAGTGCAATCCTTTACAAGTTCGCAATTTGCAAGTTAATGTTGATTCTTAACTGATTATATATATATATATATATATATATAGAGAGAGAGAGAGAGAGAGAGAAGGGGGGGGGGGGGGGGAAGATGATTAATTAGGATTATATCTACCTTTGTACACTCATTTGGAACTTCTTGAATTAGGCACCCAGATGGTCTTCTCATGCATTTGTCTATTGGATCCATGCACAGATACCTGTCTATAGAAAAATCTACTATTGCCCATGTTCCGTTAGTGATTTTCTGCAAAGTAGTAACTCCTTAGTGCAACTTGTGGTGTCGGTATTTTAAACTCTGCATATATCTGTAACGTGTGATTCATAAATTTATTATTATTTACATTTGAAAAAAATTAATTGTATTAAAGTATAATATGCATCAAACCACGTAGAAAGACTTATGACATTGATAACTAACGTAACAATAATTTAGTGAAATTTTGGTAATCAACCATGCATACAAAAGAAAAATAATAGTATTCAAACTTTACCACTTGTAAAGCTCTATCATAATTCCCTGCCGCACCAATTGATATAACTCCAACTGTTACAGCTCTAGAGACAATGTTAGAAAACATTGTTGCCCAACGATCCTAGAGATCATAAAGTAAATTATAAAATATTAATTAGTACTAATTAATGTGAAAGAAATTAAACATGAACATGATATGAATTGAAGATAATACTTGTATTCAGAGATTATATTTAAAATGGAATAAAAGTTTTGGGTTTATGCTTATTATAGTGAGATAAAATTTCACTTTTAGTTCTCAACTATTGTGGCATTGTCTAAGGCCTAAGGCCTTGTTTGGTAAAATAGTTAGCCTATCATCTATTTTTGGCTTGTTTGATCACTATTAGTTGTTTGACTTGGTTACATAATCAATATAAGTGTTTGGTTAATTAGCTTTTTGTAACACTTTATTGCGGCAAAAAGCTAAAATTCAAAAAGCTGCTCAAATTAAAGCAGTTTTTTTATTAGCTTTTTGAGAAAGTCATTTTGTATAAAATCCGCTATAGCTAACAACTAATTTACCAAATACTCCGTATCTTTTTACAATCAGCTAATACTATCAGCTAATCAAACCCACTAACCCAATAATTAGCTAACATCTATTTACCAAACACCCCCTAAATGTNGGGGGGGGGGGGGGGGGGGGGGGGGGGGGGGGGGGGGGGGGGGGGGGGGGGGGGGGGGGGGGGGGGGGGGGGGGGGGGGGGGGGGGGGGGGGGGGGGGGGGGGGGGGGGGGGGGGGGGGGGGGGGGGGGGGGGGGGGGGGGGGGGAAGATGATTAATTAGGATTATATCTACCTTTGTACACTCATTTGGAACTTCTTGAATTAGGCACCCAGATGGTCTTCTCATGCATTTGTCTATTGGATCCATGCACAGATACCTGTCTATAGAAAAATCTACTATTGCCCATGTTCCGTTAGTGATTTTCTGCAAAGTAGTAACTCCTTAGTGCAACTTGTGGTGTCGGTATTTTAAACTCTGCATATATCTGTAACGTGTGATTCATAAATTTATTATTATTTACATTTGAAAAAAATTAATTGTATTAAAGTATAATATGCATCAAACCACGTAGAAAGACTTATGACATTGATAACTAACGTAACAATAATTTAGTGAAATTTTGGTAATCAACCATGCATACAAAAGAAAAATAATAGTATTCAAACTTTACCACTTGTAAAGCTCTATCATAATTCCCTGCCGCACCAATTGATATAACTCCAACTGTTACAGCTCTAGAGACAATGTTAGAAAACATTGTTGCCCAACGATCCTAGAGATCATAAAGTAAATTATAAAATATTAATTAGTACTAATTAATGTGAAAGAAATTAAACATGAACATGATATGAATTGAAGATAATACTTGTATTCAGAGATTATATTTAAAATGGAATAAAAGTTTTGGGTTTATGCTTATTATAGTGAGATAAAATTTCACTTTTAGTTCTCAACTATTGTGGCATTGTCTAAGGCCTAAGGCCTTGTTTGGTAAAATAGTTAGCCTATCATCTATTTTTGGCTTGTTTGATCACTATTAGTTGTTTGACTTGGTTACATAATCAATATAAGTGTTTGGTTAATTAGCTTTTTGTAACACTTTATTGCGGCAAAAAGCTAAAATTCAAAAAGCTGCTCAAATTAAAGCAGTTTTTTTATTAGCTTTTTGAGAAAGTCATTTTGTATAAAATCCGCTATAGCTAACAACTAATTTACCAAATACTCCGTATCTTTTTACAATCAGCTAATACTATCAGCTAATCAAACCCACTAACCCAATAATTAGCTAACATCTATTTACCAAACACCCCCTAAATGTAGCAATAAAACAATATATAGTTGAGGACTAAAATTGGAATATGCTCATGTTATAAATATGGGTGACTTATCAAGATTGATAAAGGACTTAATTACCACGTTCATGAAAGCATCAACGAGCTGAATACGGTTTATTTTCACACATGCGCTTTCACGAGAAGCCTCGGTCTTAAACCCTGCTGTAGGGTTTGCTATTGCAATACTTCTTCCTTTAGAGCAAAGCCTTCCATACACTTCTTTGTTTAGCACAACTATATTAGGATTCACGCTTGAAACCCAAAGAGGCTCTTTCAGTTGTGTCATCTGAAGCAACTCATTCATGGCCGATAGTGCAAGCTCGGTTATGACTGGTTTCTCGACATCTTATAAGAGTATGACTAAAAGCGATAATACTTACATTAAGATAACCAGAATATATAGTGATACAACTGAGAAAGCCTAGGAAGAAGTTACATATTAGTAGGAACAATAAATGACCTATTCTACTGCAAATGAATATAACTGTTAAGGTAATACAATTAATCCTTAATACATCTATCCGTCCCTCGATTATTCGCGTTATCTCACCATTGTTTCCATAAATCTTTACTACTTCTCCAAAAGAAGGAGGAATTGTAGTGAAGCTAACCTCCGAGGGAGCCTCGTTTTGCATAGGTAATAAAGACATCATGCCAAACCTAAACCTTGTAGCAATTGAAGAAATCCTATAAATCTGTAGTCAATACACACATACACCCATAAGATAAATGTGAATTTATAATCATAAAAAAAAAAAAAAGAGTTAATTCCACCAGAGGTTCTTGTGTTTTGGTGGCAATTTTAAACTTAGTTTCACACTATCCTTTTTGTCATTTAACATTCCAGGGTATTATTTTTTGGACACTTTTAGTCATTCTCATAACTTTTTCAATTTTTAGTAAGGGAATTTTTGTATCATCATATTTTTCTTTGGTTAATTTTCCGATTCAACCGGTTTAATTGGTTTAGGACTTTACTAAAAAGCAGTTGAAAAATATGGTTACTAAAAATCAGATGTTACCTAAAGTCCTAAACCAATTAAATCGGTTGAAACCAAAAACATAACAAAAGACAAATATGAAAAGACAAAAACACCCTTACTAAAAATACGAAAAGTCATGAGAATGACTAAAAGTGTTCAAAAAATAATAGCCCAAAATGCTAAATGCATGACAAAAATTGGGGTTAAATTTGGAATTGCCACAAAAAAACGAACGACCACGGGTGGAATTAACTCTAAAAAAATGTATATATAGTAGAAATTGATAGAAATATTCATGAATACCTGGTTTCTAAGTCGAGTATTTTCTAACTTCAATTGATGCTCTTCAACCACAAATCCATTGATGCAAGGGACACCACACTGGCGGCAACGTATACACGCGAGAGCTATTTTGTACTGTAAATTTTCTTCTTGGAGCTTCTCATATTCCTTGTGAAGTTGTAAGTTATATTCGTGTTCATTTAAAGCCTATGAAAGAATTGAAGAAAAAATTACTTTTTCAAAATTATTTGAATTGATTGCATAATAATGATAGTATACATACTAAATTGATGTTTTAAAATTATATCATATTGTATTTAACAACAATATTAATATAAATTGTGCTTTATAAGTATATGAAAACATTTCATCAAGTATATAATATAGTTACATGTGACAATATTTCAAAATTAAAAATCATTAATTGTGAAACATATACCTTCAGTTGGGTGCGTTTGTTCTGGAACCAAAACTTAACCTGATTAGGCTCCAGTTCTAGTGCACGACTCAGTTCGTTTCTTTGATTTTCATTCGGATAAGGACAGACTCTAAAAAATCTATAAAAAGATTTTAAAAAAATAAGATAAAAATAATATGATATTATCAAACTAAGAATCAAAAAAAAAAAAAAACACATAATAATAGTTTATGCTTTGAATTTTAAGATTTTTTTATTACGTTTCTAATTCTTGAATTTGTTCATGAGTGTATCGGTGATGGCGATTTCTTCCCTGTTGATTCGTTGGTTCATCGGAATCAACCATAACACCGTCGGGAGGGGTGGCGGCGTTGGCCGTAACCGCCATCGGCATTATAGCTTCCGATGCGTTTGAAGCCATCTCCTGTTGCTGATTTCTACCACCCAAATTGCTAGTTGATTGTAGAAAAGGGTAAAAGTTTTTCAATTAAGCTTTACAGACGGTCAACTAACACGAAATAATGACAAGATTATAGACGGAGGATCAGAATCGTCCATGTCAAAAGTACATTAAATTTTGTTTGTGTCAAAATCTTAAAAGCATATATAATCTAAGGAGATTATGTTGTGAATCTAATTTACTAACGAAATTTTTTAATTATACATTTGAAACATTTTGAACATGGGTATTGAATCTAAAGTTTGAAACATTTTAAGCAAAGTTACACCAACAATATTATCAAAGAGGATAAATTTAACCTGTCTTGATCCTCTTAAAAGGATCACGGTTAAAATTTAATACTTGAAGGACCATATATATGGCTGATTAACTTGGACCATGGAGGGTAACAATTTAAAAGTCAAAGGATCATGGGTGGTCAATTTAAATGTTTAAGACTAAACATGGCAAAACTACTATACTTGAAGGAGCTCAGATGAGATTAACTCTTTAAAAAAATTATTTGAAATATTGATTTTATTGTTTCGTCAGAGAAAAATAAGTTCTTAAGAATTATTAGTATAAAAACTCAAATATCTTGATATGTGAGGGTAATATAAAAATTCATGTTATACCTTTTTTCTCAAAAAACGTAAAAAATAAAATATATAGGAAGATTAAGAAACTCTTTTATTTTTTTTTCTAACATTAAGGAATTCATTTTTCACTTAATAAATTCTCCAATAATCAAATAAGATAAAATCTATTTTTCTCCCATTTGAGAAATGTATTATATTCTCCTATAACCAAACAACAATATATATGTTTTTCTCCCATTTAAGAAACATAATAAATTCTCCTATAACCAAATAAGGTAAAATCTGTTTTTATCAAATTTGTGAAAAAAGAAATTATCAATTTATTTATTTATTTATTTTTTTTTTGGTAAATCAAACAGGAGAATTTATTATTGAGTATGAGCTATGTCACCTGAGCACCAAGCCCTGCACCGTCATTTCCACTTATTTCCATCATTTCCTGTCGACTCATCGGAATTCCAGTTGACATATCCATCCCTACCTTCACAAATAACAAACCTTAACACATGTCAATAAATCAGTTTACCTTAAAAACCCTTCAAATGAAAACTGCCAAACAAATCATAAACAAATAAAAATCTAATAAACAAATAAAAATCCGAGTAGGCAGACACCGACTAGGCACTAGTTGTCTCAAGGTCGAGTTGATTTGAGCCCTAGGCGACTTTTAGTCGGCTGACTGACTAGGCGCCCTAGGTGTCGAGTTGGGTGCCTAACTCAGCCGATTTGAGCGCCTAACTTAGTCGAGTCGGAAACCTAATTCGACTGAGACAGTGCCCAACTAGGCCAAGTGGTTTTTTTTGCCACTACTCCTCTTGCATATTTCTCCAGCTATGTACTCAACTAATCATTTAACATATGCACTTTACTAGTTTGGGGATTATAACAGTCTAACAACTCCTAGTCCTGAGTGAAAAAATGAAGACGATATATTTGAGTTACTTGACCGTTTAGGCGACGCCTAAACACCACCGCTTAAGCGCTCTAGGCGCCTCTGGACGTCCGACTAGCGCCTAGCGCATAACATTGATAGAAACACAATTAAGAAAAGTTGGCATACTTGTGAAAAGAACTTTAGTATGAATAATGCTGAATTCTAGCTCTTTGAGATTGAGAGGAAGAAAGGTAGCTAGTTGTATATATACACAAATGCAGATAGACAACGTAACGTATATATAGTTGCGTCTTAAGAGCGGGTGGGCAGCGCCGTTTTTAGGTTTTGGTGGCCCCGTTCTTGTAAATAAATAAGGCCCTACTAAAAGCGCAATCTTTAAAACCAATACCCTAAATTTTTAAATAATAATAATAACAATAATATAATAATGTGGTAAAATGCCGTTGTGATAGTACTGTCAAAGTGGGTCGAAGCCCGTAGGCTAGCCCGTACCCGCCCTGCGGTGGGGCAGGTTAGGGCTACAAAAAACATGGCCCGCGAAGAAGCGGGCCTAGCCCGCTAAGGCCCGCGACCCGCATGGGTTAGCCTGCGGGCTGCGGGTTGGCCCGTGACCCGCAATTTTTTTATTTTTATTTTTATAAATATATATTCATATTTATGTGTACACAACACTTTGTGTACACATTAAAAAAAAAAAAAGAGCCAAAAGCACGTGGGGCCCGCCAACCGGCGCGGGGCGTGCTAGGGTTGTATGAATCCTAGCCTGCGGGCCTAACGGGCCGGCCCGCAAAAGCCCACCATAAATTAAGTCCGCGGTAGGGCTTAATTATTGATTTCGTTCAAAATTTAATCATCTATTTATGGGTATCAATTATTATGACAGAAGTGTAAAAGTAAGCATTAGTAGTATACCTTAGTGCTATCCAGAGAAGTTATAAGAGTACAAGCAATTCCTTCAGTACAGTCGTACAGATCACCTGGTACAACAGAATTCTCGGTTGTCTTCCTATGTAGCTGAGAATGCAGTTGAAAGTAAGTAAAAATAATGCAAACTTGCATTTTGGGCCCGCCAACCGGCGCGGGGCGGGCTAGGGTTGTATGAATCCTAGCCTATGGGCCTAACGGGCCGGCCCGCAAAAGCCCACCATAAATTAGGTCCGCGGTGGGGCTTGATTATTGATTTCGTTCCAAATTTAATCATCTATTTATGGGTATCAATTATTATGACAGAAGTGTAAAAGTAAGCATTTCACGCATTTCTCCACTAGCAGTTCACTGTGACGGATTCGTTAACGGGTCGACACGATAAGGCTAAATACGAAAACGTCACGTTAAGATTAACGAGTTCAAATTTTCAACCCGTGAAACATAACGGGTAAACCTGTTAAGGACTTAAGGCTAAAGCCTAACCTTAAGTTGGGATTGCCTCCACTAAGGCTCGAACCCACTCCCATCATCCATGTGGAAGTGTTAACGGGGACACCGGATGCCACTAGACCACAAGATCTTGGCAACAGTTAAATGTCTATTTAGTAAACATTACGTTTAGTTTAAGGATAAATGGATAATAATGTAAAAATTGGTTCTTCACAATCCCACTAATGATGAATTCAATAATGTATTAAGTTTGTAAACCCAATTTGCTCATCTCAACAACAAGCTAATTTTTAAATTATTACCCTTAAATTTAATGTTTATTAAATGGATATTTAATGGGAGGACCAAATTTGGAACAAAATCAATAATCAAGAAACCATTTATGGTCCAACTGAAAGTTGATTATGAAAATTGGTAAATGTCAATAATTAAGGGGCCATTTATGGTTCAATTGAACGTCGATGATAAAAATTGGTAAACGTCAATAGCCAATAAACCATTTATGGAATTAACTCTTTCTAGAATTAACTCCATTTCATTATTGCGTAAAGTTTTTATTAAATTTTGATCAATTATTATTGTGTGGATTATGGTCCACACTATTGTGTGGACCATACTATCAAGTAATGTACATCCAGTACACAAATAATGTACTTTTAGTATACAAATAATAACATTTTTTTAAATGAACCAAACTTATTTCATTTAAATCATACTTTATTGATTTATATGTAATTTTTTTTTTGTGACCTTACCTTCCAATTGGAAGTGCCACAATGATATGCTCAAAACACAAGGTAGTTGGCACAATTTTTATATTCATTAGCTAGCTGTTGATATACCTTCTTTGGGATGTTCTATATTAAGGATGATTTACATCATGTGGACTGACTGTATCCTCTGTTGCAGTAGTTGTCTTAGTCCTGTAGAATAGGTCTTTTAGTTGTTGCAGCTACCTCCTGTTTATGCTCATGTATCATCCTATTTATACTTGTATTATTTGTGCTGTGAATAAATGAGTTTAACAGTTTCCTTCATGGTATCAGGCAAAATATTACCCTTTCACATATTCCATTTTGATCGAGGTGCAGTGGTAGATATGGAGATTAAAAAAAGATAAGGGTAAGGTACTAAGGTGGGGATATAATTTAAAAGGAAGTCAATCTGCCTTTTAATATAATCTAATTTTATAATTTCTTTAGAGTTAATTCTAAAAATAGTCTCTCAAATATTGACTTTATTTAATAGACAATACATAAAATAAATTAAATAATTGATTATGTCATAATTCTTAAATTGGTTTGTGGTTACCAATTCACTGAAACCGGTCATTTGACTATACAAAAATTTACTCAAGTTAGTCATGAGTAATGGAGGATAAAAGTAAAATTTTACATAGTTGATGGACCATTTTGTATGAATTAATAGTTAATGACTAATTTAGAAATTATGAAATAGTCAACCGGCCATTTTAGATATTAATTCCATTTTTTAATTTTTGTACTCAACTTTTCAATTCAACCATAAATAGTTTTCTAATTATTGATTTTGTTCCAAATTTAGTCATCCATTTTGGGTGTCTAATTATTGATTTTGTTCCAAATTTAGTTTTCTAATTATTGATTTTGTTCCAAATTTAGTCATCCACTGTCCCCATGGACAGTACTTATACCGTGGACCATGGTCCACAATGCATTGTAGACCATGGGTCATGGCTGATACTGCAGTTGTGTTGAAAGGATATTGCAGTTGTGTTGAACAGATACTACAGTTGTGTTGAAAGGAAACTGCAGTTGCGACGAAACAGAGAACGTTTAATCCGTCAGGAACTGCAGTTGTGTTGAACGGATACTACAGTTGTGTTGAACGGATACTGCAGTGGTGTTGAATGGATACTGCAGTGGTGTTGAATGGATGAACGACCTCTGTTTCGCGCAACTCAGTTTCCTTTCAACACAACTGCAGTATCAGTTCAACACAACTGCAGTATTCTTTCAACACAACTGCACTATCAGCCATAACCATGGTCCACCATATAATTTGCGCCCCACGGACCCATCAAATGTAAGCCTTTCCTAGTAATAAGAATGTAATGAACTAACCCAATGGGTAGCTCAAGTGGCAAGCGAGCTCTCTTTGTATGAAAGAATTTCGGGAGAATATCTGGATTCAATTTTCACAAGTGACGATTTTCCCTGGACCAACTCCCGTGCCTCTCGAAGCGAATGCAGGTGTACCCGAATTGTTAAATGGACGGAGAAAGACCGGCTGTTTTTACCAACGAAGTTGGGATCATATAAGTTTTTATTTTTTAAAGAATGTAATGATCTAAAAACAATTGAATATTGTATAAGTATTTGCTTTAACATTAGTAAAATATAATGACTACTAATAATGTAATTATACGTGTACTTTTCATTTATATTCGTAGTTGAAATGTGTGAAATACTAAAATTTACATTTTTCATACATACTTTCTCAACCTACTGAAGTTCAATGAGCCAACGGCTCCACTAGGGATCAAACCTATGACCTCTGACCTCTCACTTAGAAGGGTCACAGCTATGCCGCTTGACCACAAGACCTTTGGCTTTTGCTCAATGCATCTCTAATATTAAAAAAGAAAAATTGATGCATCCCTAATGGTTATTTTAGTTGACGACTAAATTTGAAAAAAAAAATTGATAGTTAGGGGATCAATTGTCATCGACTTACAATTGGTCTCCATAAATGTCCCTTTGACCATTAATCTTTGCTAATTTTCATCTCTGACTTTATTTTAATCATAAATGGTCTATTCACAATTAATCTTGTTTCAAATTTGGTCATACGGTTAAATGTTTTATTTATTAAACATTAAATTTAAGGATAATTATGGTTGTTAACGAACCGGACATAAACGAATAGAGATTGCTTGTGTTCGTTTGTTAAGATTTTTGAAAACCATATCCGTGTTCATTTGTTAATCGTTTATTAGTGTTCGCTAACGTTCACGGACGTGTTTATTAACGTTAACGAACAAGTTCACGAACACCATAATGACCTAAATTATTCCCTAAAAAGCCCCCCCTCCGATCCCCCACCCCAATTGTACCATTATAGAAATACAAACAAAAATTATTAATTCCTTAATGACCTAAATCATTCCCTATAATGCAAAAACATATTCATAGTGCATGCATATGTTCAACAATTTTGCCAACTTTATTTGGGACGGGGTTCGAACCTAAGACCCTCATTATGAAAATTAATGAGTAAGTTAAGAATAATAAATAGTTAACGGAATATTTCGGTACTAAAGTTTACACTGACAAAGTGCATGAGTATTTATGAAAAGTAAATGATATAATAGAGGGTAAAGTAAAAAAATAAAAAAAAAAATACTAAAATCAAAATAATCTAAACCATTCATTTCATTAAATAATTGGACGGACATTTTTTAGTTTCCGTTATAGGTCTAACTTTATTATTATTATTATTATTATTATTATTATTATTATTATTTTGGATAGGGTAAGTATTTATGTCTTTTGAAGATTTATTTCATTTCTATTTCTTAAATCAATCAAATAATGTAATATCATTCCTACAATCAATTATTTTCCTTGCTTATTTCATTTCTTATGAAATAACTTCCATATTCCTTTAAAATTTTTGTGAACCAAATGTGCGTGTTATAAATGTAAATGTAACGTATTTTTCAATAGCAGAAAATTAAATCTAATCAATTTTAAAATTTAGGACCATTTTTTAACCACGATTATTGGAAGACTAAAATTCGAATCAAATCCTATGAATTATGATGCCTTTGAGTGATTGATAGACTACAACGAAAAAATAAGAATGGGAAATTAATAAGAAAATGAAAAAGGTAAATAATTTAATATGTTTTCTAATACTTATATGTTTTTACATTTTTATATTAATTACTCCATAATTTATTCAATTCTTTACTACTTTCGTAAATTTAAAAAGGTTATGGTGTAATTATGTTATTTGGTTCCACTTAAAGTACTCGTTGACTTTTTTTATTTTTTATTTTTTTAATTAGTGCAAGTACATAAATCATGCAAAAAGTAATAAAAAAATAAAGACAAGATTATGAAAATTTGAAAATGTTTTTTCCTTTACCGTAGTAAATTAGTTTTTATAAAGGATATTCATTTATTTATTTTCCATTTATATTATAATGTAATTAGAGTCTGGTTCTAATGAGAACCATACATCATGCGAGACTTGTGGACAAATTCAAATCATCGATCTAGAAATTTGAAGGTTGAAAATAAAGAAAACAATGAAAAAGAAAGATAAGCTCATTTTCTTAAAGATTACTATCAAAAGTTTGTAATATTTATGAAAAGGGTCACACTCCCCACTTCTCTTTTACTTGATTTCTTATCAATCAGATTTTTTGCAAATTGATGATTTGAATTGTCCACACGTTCTCATATGAACTAGATTATATTCTAATACTATGCTTTTTGTTTTTTCCTCTACGAAGTAAAATAATTTGTTCAATGTGAAGTAATTTGACATATTTGACTTAATTTAACTAGAAGAAATTTCACTTTTGGTTTCTTGACTATTCGACATGTATCAAATTTGGTCCTTAACTATTAATATTTTTAAATTAGCTGCATGACTATGTAATTTGTATTAAATTTGGTCCTTGACTATTAATATTTTCAAATTAGGTACATGTGATTTTGTAATTCGTATCACATTTGATCTTATCGTCAAATTTTCTGACCAACTATTACCGAAATTTCAATGAGTTGGCCTGATTTTGGTCATGAAATAAGGATTTTTAGGTTGAGTAAAACGTCCTGAGCGGAAAAGCTCGACTCCAAAATGATCACAAACATCCTTTTTTTTTTTTTTCACTGCCATCTCTTTTTCTCTTCACTAGCATCCATTTTTTCTGCACTAACATCACTTTCTTCTTCACTAACATCCCTTTTCTTTGCCATAGCATTGTTTTTCCCTCTTTTGGGACTAGCATTTCTTTTCTTCATGGTAGCAGCTCTCTTGAATCCACCTAAATTAATAAAACTCTGTGAACTGGAAAGTATATGACAAAGTGAAAATTACAAAGAAAATCAAGAGAAACTAACTTACCTTCAGTAGTAATGCATCTCTTTGACTCTTTCCCTTGGAACTTGACGTATGATGTTGAAAACCAATATCCTAACATCATTTTTCTCCTCATCTGCATCCATCTCATCCTCGTCTTTCTTAACTTGAGTGACCATATTGACTTCAAACTCCACCAAAAAAGTGTTATATATCTTGAGAACTAACATCACCATCATTATTATTTTTCAACCCCTTCACTCGAGCTTCTTTACCGTCAACTATTATCTTTTCACAACCGGATGAGTCAAGTACGATGAAGTCAAACATAGCAGGATGGTCATAGATAAAAATCAATTGATCTCCATTGAAGAAAGAGTTATCCTCTACGAATTTTGCCCAACCATGCTTGAAAAAACAATCATCTTCAGTTTCTGTTATTTCTATGTTCCAAACTTTCTGCATACGATTCCTGAGTATAACCTTGGGCGAATATCTTCTCTCAGGCTCTATGTATAATTTCGGAATTTCCTTTTAGAAGAAACATGTTAAATTTGTTATGTTGATGAAAAAACACAATTATTTTCAATATTAGGAGTGTAAGGTTTAGGCTTAGGCGACAATTAAACACATAAAAGCTAGGCTAACGCAATTTTAATTTAGTCAAAAACCAAAAAGGGTTGAGTGTGTGCAAAGTCTGCACACAAAAACACTTGTGCAAGCTAAAACCCTTCATGAGACCCTTAATTTATCTTTAAGATTGTAAATAAAATAAGGATGTTATGAGAATTTTCTATCAATGTTGTCAACTATATTAGATGATCATTGGGCAGTTGATGAGCGCCTAATACTAGCTAGCCATCCAGTCAGGCACCTAAGTTCTTAACCATAAACAAAAAAACATAAATAACCAATAGATGTTTAGAGTTTAACTTTTAATTCAAAAAAAAAAAAAAGTGCAATAGTAAAAGCCAAATCACTTAAAGATCAAAAGTTGAAAATTTGGCAGTGGCTTATACTGTGCGCGCTGTCGAAGGCAGAAAATGAAATTGAAACCAAAAATCATTGGTGAGCAGCAAATGCTTTGTGCAAAATAAACTATTAAAAATTTTTTGAAAAGAAGCCAGGAAATCAATTAGTTTGTCAGGTTGCCTAAAAGGGTAGATTTTGCATATAGACACTTAGCATCTAAGCAGCTACTTCAGCCAAATTCTACATTAGTGTTTTCTGTAAAAGGAAAAAAAAATTACTTTGTTCAATTTATAAAATTTAAGATCATTTTCAAGAATTGAACAATTAGATTTATCCAATTAAACACATAGAAGAATGCTATATTCTAGTTTAAACATCTTTAGATTCATTTGCACAAACACATACACAAAGGCGGCGAAAAAAAAAAGAAGATTAGAGTTGTTTCTGCAATGCAAATCAATTTTTGTGAGGTTGTTTTTTGGCAAAAAATCTTGAGAAAGCTAAACATCCACTTTTGCACGCTAGCCATTTTGAACGATGAAACAAAGTTTCTTATTCACCATTCAATTGAGTAAAAATCATGATATAGATTTCTAAATGATATCCAACCTATTTATCGTAACGGATGCTTTTATGATAGCAATCTCAGGCAATAAATTTATGTGATTTTAGAACTTATAAAAACAAAAGCAAAGTAATAATTAGAGGGTTGACAAATCTGGAGTAAATTATAATTTATTCAACTAGTATTTTCGCCCACGCGATGCACGGAATGGATTTGTTATAATATATTAAAAATATTTGGATTAATATATAATTATTTAAATTAGATCATCAAATATTATATAGTGCAATTGAATATATAATTTATTCAACTAGTATTTTCGCCCACGCGATGCACGGAATGGATTTGTTATAATATATTAAAAATATTTGGATTAATATATAATTATTTAAATTAGATCATCAAATATTATATAGTGCAATTGAATATATAATTTATTCAACTAGTATTTTCGCCCACGCTATGCACGGAATGGATTTGTTATAATATATTAAAAATATTTGGATTAATATATAATTATTTAAATTAGATCATCAAATATTATATAGTGCAATTGAATATATAATTTATTCAACTAGTATTTTTGCCCACGCGATGCACGGAATGGATTTGTTATAATATATTAAAAATATTTGGATTAATATATAATTATTTAAATGAGATCATCAAATATTATATAGTGCAATTGAATATATAATTTATTCAACTAGTATTTTCGCCCACGCGATGCACGGAATGGATTTGTTATAATATATTAAAAATATTTGGATTAATATATAATTATTTAAATTAGATCATCAAATATTATATAGTGCAATTGAATATATAATTTATTCAACTAGTATTTTCGCCCACGCGATGCACGGAATGGATTTGTTATAATATATTAAAAATATTTGGATTAATATATAATTATTTAAATTAGATCATCAAATATTATATAGTGCAATTGAATATATAATTTATTCAACTAGTATTTTCGCCCACGCGATGCACGGAATGGATTTGTTATAATATATTAAAAATATTTGGATTAATATATAATTATTTAAATTAGATCATCAAATATTATATAGTGCAATTGAATATATAATTTATTCAACTAGTATTTTCGCCCACGCGATGCACGGAATGGATTTGTTATAATATATTAAAAATATTTGGATTAATATATAATTATTTAAATTAGATCATCAAATATTATATAGTGCAATTGAATATATAATTTATTCAACTAGTATTTTTGCCCACGCGATGCACGGAATGGATTTGTTATAATATATTAAAAATATTTGGATTAATATATAATTATTTAAATGAGATCATCAAATATTATATAGTGCAATTTAATATATAATTTATTCAACTAGTATTTTTGCCCACGCGATGCACGGAATGGATTTGTTATAATATATTAAAAATATTTGGATTAATATATAATTATTGTTATAATATATTAAAAATATTTGGATTAATATATAATTATTTAAATGAGATCATCAAATATTATATATTAATATATAATTATTTAAATGAGATCATCAAATATTATATAATGCAATTGAATATATATTTTAGATCATTTATCTTTTTTGATGTTATAAAAATAAAAGCAAAGTAAGAATTAGTGGGTTGACAAATGTGGAGTAAATTATAATTTATTCAATTTTTATTTGCTTAATTTGTTTTTGAATTACTGTGGGCACTTAGCTTCTAACCAGCAACCTAGTCAAATTTTACAATAGTGCTTTCTGTTGAAGGAAAAAAAATTACTTTGTTCAGTTTATAAAATTTCAGATCATTTTCAAGAATTGAACAATTAGATCTATCCAACTAAACACATAGAAGAAGGCTATATTCTAGCTTAAACATCTTTAGATTCATTTGCACAAACACGTACACAAAGGCTAAAAAAAAAATGAAGAAGAAGAAGAAGAAAAAGAAGAAGATTAGAGTAGTTTCTACAAACCAATTTCTGTGAAGATGTTTTTTGGCAAAAAATCTTGAGAAAGCTAAACATCCTCTTTTGCACTCTAGTCATTTCGAATGATGAATCAAAGCTTTTTCTTCACGTACGCTTCAATTGAGTAAGAATAATTGATATGATTTTTGAAATGTAACAAACAAGCTACGATGGTAATCTGGAATGGAACTTCATTGCAGTCAAAAGGAAGAAAAGACAGTAGTGCTTTACAGACTGATCAACTTATACAACTGTCAGTTGCAACGGAAAGAAAAAGGAAGGAGAAAATATAAGAATGCCCTCACCCTTTTCTAGCCTTTGTTTATATATACTATCTAACAAAATGATACGGTGCGAATTTATCGTAACGGAGGCAAATTTATGGTAACTAATGATATTGATGATAGTAATCTGATTTAATAAAAAGTAAATTTATATGATTCTAGATCATACAAATGTAAAAGCAAAGTAATAATTAGAGAGTTGACCAATGTTGACTAAATAATAATTTATTTGACTTTTTATTGACTTAATTTGTTTTAGAATTCCAAAGTAAACTAAACAAACCACAATCTCTGAAGGATTAGACATGAGTAGGGGTGGCATTTCGGTTTGAACCGAGCGGAACAGAATCAAAATAGAATAGAACCCTTATATTTTGAGTTTTGAGGTGTAATCTACAGCTAAAAACGTCCATAATTATGGTAACATATTTAATGCCATAACTACAGACATTGACAATTATTGTGTACATGTGGAAGGCAGAGGGGAGATTTACTGAATTAAATTTGGTAACTTAAATATAGGTGATATTAATTGATACTATAATTTTATTATTTTATACTAGTATTTTTACTCGTGCGTTGCACGGAATGAATTTGTTATAGTATTTTGAAAATATTTGGATTGATATACAGTTATTTAAATGATAACATCGAATATTATATAGTGCAATTGATGAAATTGGTTAGATCGATTATGTTTTCTGATATTTTCCTTGCTTGAATTAGAGTAAATAATTTTCCAATTACCCGTGCGATACACGGGTAACTTTTTTATTATATATTTAGATAATAAAATTATAGATAAATTATTAAAAATTTTAATATTGAACATCTACATTTATTTGATTATAAGATAGTGCAAAAAATATCACTCAATTAATTGAATAATATATGACTTGTTTGTCTACAATTATCTTAAAAAGATCAATATGCAATATGAAAAGTTTAATATTTAATTAATTGACTACAAAAGTTTAATATCTGTGTAATTATTAGCTTAATTAATGTAATAATTATTATTCAATTATCCAAATACCTGTGTAATTAATTTCTTAATTACCATTATAATTACCTAATAAATTATACTGGCTGAAAATATTGTAATATTTGTGTATTGAATAATGGTAAAAAATATAATAAGCATCCAAATACTCTTAATTATTTCCATTCATGTTTTCTATCATATATATATAGGGAAATAAAAAATGTAAAAAAAATATGGACCCTCTATATGGAGGTTGGTCAAAATAGAAAACCAATAATACCATACATAATATTACAAATTATGTTATTATGTTATCACGTAATTAATGTCTTTTCTACACGTTAGTATGTTATTAAGTTAATACGTGAATATAAAAATAATATTACCAATTAATAGACATTAATTAATTTCCATTTTACATTTTCTTACCAAATAAGTTTTATTAATTATTCTACATTGGTTTTTTTCATTGCTTTTATTTGTTAGATTTTTTGTTAGAATGGTCATTGTTGGAGTTTAATTTCAAGGAAGATTTGGTTCTAGCAGGAGGAGACCTATATTTTCTTGTCAACCTGCAAATTGAATGATCATATAAATTGATGAAGGAGCATTTAATACAAATATTCACAATAAGATTAGAGACCTGCAAAACATTGTATGAATAATAGATGCATTTGTTGACCAATATTCCTTCTGTATGTACTATATGTTGAAAAATAAGAAGTATGTAGCACACTAGTATTGAAGTCCATGATAAAGTCTAGTCCATGCTAGAGTATTTCAGAACATTCTGTATCTCTATATCCAGTTCAACATGCTTGTTACACTGACCAGTGAGTTATAATGATGAAGAACAGATAGAAAGTAAATGGCATGAGAAACAAGAGTCTACTATATGTACTTTCAATTCTTACTCCCTCATTTTTTATTTCATTGGGTTCTAATAAAAGTGTATACACAAAGATTTTGAGTATGAGAGTAAAGAATGTGAGTCCACATAGTAGTTTCTGAGAAACAATACCTATTACGTACACCACGGTCGTCACTTCCTGAGTAAAGATTTTGTGTTCATTTAGAATTTATGAATTGAAAGAGGAAAAATGTAAGTGTAACAAAATTTAGATTTAAAGGACATTTTATTCATAAATTATAAATATATAAAAATTAAAAAATTTATTAAATGAATGAAACAATTTTTTCTATTGACGATCTATCTCTATATTACAGTTCTGTAATTTATTGTTGCACATGTATGGCAAGATCAGTTGAAAGGCAAAGATTATTTTCCAAAAATAATTAGATTTAGAGATTAAGTATATTTACAATGTCTCTCAATATCAAAATTAATTATATATATAGAGAGAATAACTTTCTAATTCTAAAACATAAAATTTGTATGCAAATTAATTTGAAAGTCATTTTTTTTAGTTGTAAAAGAAAAGATTCAAAGTATACTATCGAATAAATAATATCGTCATTACATATGATATTTATCATCATATCGTAACGTGAATAAGAGTAATTGTAAAATATATACCTTCGCTTTAATTTGTTGCGCTTGTTTTGAAACCAAAACTTAATTTGAATAGGATCCATCCCTAGTGCAAGCAACAATTCCTTTCTTTGATTATTATCCGGGTGAGGGCACTCCTTAAAAAATCCAAAAAAAAAAATTTTAAAAAGTAACTAAATATAATATCACCAAATTAAAAATCACAAAGGAAAAGCTCAATAATAATTTATTCTTTGAATTTTAAAAATATAATTACATTTTAGTAACGGTTATTACGATTCTAATTCTTGAATTTGATGCAGACTATGTCGTTGACGCTTCCTGCCCCTCTGATTCAATTGTTGATCTTGATTGACCTCATTGGTGGCGGCGCCGGTTGTAACCCTCGTCACATGAAATTACAAGATTTATTATCTCTAATGGCTGACTTCCACCCCCAAAATGCTAGTTTACTATAAAAAATGAAAATTTTGATTACATAATCCCCTAAACTCCTACTAGGAAAAGTAGTATAGAGTGAAATGTTTGGGAGAAGTACATAGTGAGATGTGCTTAAATAGTTGAGTTTGACCTAGGGATGGTTACGGGATGGAGAATATGTGTGGTATATTCTCCGTCGACGCTCCCGAATACCTTTTTTATTCCATATCCCTAAAAGGAAAGTAATTTCCCTCCTCATCTATCCTTGTCCCCACTAGGAAAAATCATAGCTGATTATAGAATACTCCCTTTGTCCTATTTTATCTGTCATACTAATTTATTATTTATTGGTCAAACCAACTCTTTCTTCTGTCTATTTTCTATTTTTCTTTTATTATTTTTTACTTGTTTTTAAATTTGATTTTTTTGTGTTTAATAGTACGTACTTTTAGTATAGTTTCTAAATATATAATTTTTTATACTAATAATATTAATTTTAATATTATGAGAAATTTCAGTCAAGCCTTATTACACTCCAATAGGTTTTGCATACTAAATGAGTATTTTAACAATTTCATATGTTTCTTCTTTATAGCAGTCTCAAGATTTCAATCGCAAAAAAAAAAAGAAAAAAAAAAGATGAAGATTTTAGAATGTGTGTGTCAGATACATGGATGGGATGATATACCACGTTTGAAGAGAAAAAAATATTAAGAAAAAAATTGTTAATTCTTTGTTTTGCAAATGAAATATCAAGATTGAAGATGCTATATATAAATAATAAAAATAAGAAATTACTAAAATATCAAAACAATAACTAATACCCTAAAGTAGTTTAGTAATTTTGTTACTCTAAAGACTAAAACCGCAACTTGTTTGAAAAATTAAGGGTTATATTACAATGACAATAAAATGAGGTACTAAAATAACTTGAGAAGAATAATTCAAGGACTAAAATGCTATTTACCTATAATATAAAAGATCTCTAAAAGAGTTATTTAGATTGACAGAATTAGATCCAAATATAAACTTATTAAATTATAGTATCAATTAATATCACCTATATTTAAGTTATCAAATTTAGTTCAGTAAATCTCCCCTCTGCATTCCACACACAATAATTATATTATCAATGTCGGTAGTTATGGCATTAAATATATTAATATAATTCTAGGTGTTTTTAGTTTTAGATTACATCTCAAAAGTAAAAATATTAATGTGAAATATTAATAAATATTTATCCTTTATAAAGAAAATTAAAATTTTCTTTTCAATTGATGTATGCTTTAAAATTTTCAGGTTATAATACTTTTTCTAGTCCATATATTTTGTGTTGCACAATAATCTATTTTGAAATTTATAATACGCTTTCACCTTTCATGTGCACATTTTTTGTTAATTCGAAGTGTAGTTTTTTTAAAATAAAAAGAGAGAGGAGTAGCTCTGGACGAAATTAATGACTGAAACAAAAAATATGTATTCAAAGGAAAAATTATATCTATATATCTATATATATATTAAAACAGAAGTGTTAGCTTTCCCGCTCATTTTAGTCTAAAATATTTGAAATCGGTCAACATAATATTATATAATAATTCCTTATCAGAAATTCTAGCCTTCCTTATCATTCTTTACCATTCCTTATTTATGGCTAAAATTGACAAAATATTCAAAATATGATTCAATTCTTTATTATACACGTAAAATATTTTAAATGTACATATATTAACAATCAAATTACTATATGATGTATATTATAGTAGTAAAAAAAAAATTATTATATTATGTTAATGTACATGATTAAATTACTCTCATGATAATATTCAAAAAAAATTCAAACAATCAAATTACTATATGATATATATTATAGTATTCCAAAAAAATATTACTATATTATGTTTATGTATGTAAAATTCCAATAATCAAATTACTATATGATGTATATTATAGTATTAATCTATCTATCTATATATATATATATATATATATATATATATATATATATATATATAACTAGAAGTGCTAGCTTTCACACTCATTTTAGTCCAAAAAATTTGAAATCGGTCAACATAATATTATATAATAATTCTTTATCAGAAATTTTAGCCTTCCATATCATAATTTATCATTCCTTATTATTTAGAGCTAAAATTGACAAAATATTCAAAATATGATTCAATTCCTTATTATACACGAAAATTAATAAAATATTTTATTCAATTCCATTCATGTATGGATTCCTTATTTATGTACATATATTAACAATCAAATTACTAAATGATGTATATTATAGTATTCAAAAAAAAAATACTATACTATGTTAATGTACGTAATTAAATTGCTCTCATGATAATATTCTAAAAGAAAATTCCAACAATCAAATTACTATATGATGTATATTATAGTATTAAAAAATATATTACTATATTATGTTAATATACGTAATTAAATTCCTCTCATGATAATATTCAAAAAAAATAAAAATTCCAACAATCAAATTTCTATATGATTTATACACTTAAAAAAAAAAGAGCTAATCTATACATACCTGCTTTAGAAATATCTTATAATCCATGAAGTACTAAAGCTCTGGATATTTTACTTTAGTAATTCTGAAATAAAGCACTAAAAAGCTATAATTCTAGATAATTTACTTCATTAGTGATGTAAATTAAAATAAGTATAAAAATTTACAATAACAATATATAATATACTATCAATGTCGGCTTTAAAAAGATTTTCAATAATGTGTAATTCAAAACAGTTACATTGATATACTATTATGTTTTCTTTTTATACAAAGATGATAAAATTGCTATATATTTACATAAAAAATATATCATCGGTATAAATAATTTTTATAACTGAGTTGTTGGACAACGAGATAATTAGCTCAATTAATACAAATCATAAAAATTGATATATAAAATGTCTTAAATGTTCCGCACCGGATGCATATATATATATATACATTGGCTATTAATTGGGCAATTATTTGCTCAAATTCAAGCAATGATAACATTAGAAAATATAATCGATCAATTGCACTATATAATATTCGACATTATAATTTACATAATTGTGTATCGATCTAAATATTCTTAACATATTATAGCAAATTCATTCCGTGCAACACACCGGCGAAAATACTAGTTCTAAGATAAAACACATGCAATTGAAGAAGACAAACATGCACTCGAAGAAGACAAAAAGTACACTCCAATAGGTTTTGCATAGTAAATGAGTATTTTAACAATTTCATATGTTTCTTCTTTATAGCAATCACCAGTCTCAAGATTTCAGTTGCAAAAAGAAAAGGAAAAAAATTAAGAAAACAATTGTAATTCTTTATTTTGCAAATAAAATATCAAGATTGAAGAAGCTATAAATAATAAAAATAAGACATTGCTTAAATATCAAAACAATAATTAATACCCTCAAGTAGTTTAGTAATTTTGTTACTCTAAAGACTAAAACCGAAACTTATTTGAAAAATTATGGGTTATATTACAATGACAATAAAGGTACTAAAATAACTTGATAAGAATAATTCAAGGACGAAAATGCTATTTACCTATAAATATAAAAGATCTCTAAAAGAGTTATTTATTTAGATTGACAGAATTAGATCCAAATAAATATAAAATTGATGAGAGCAATTGTGTTTTGTATTATAAAGTGTCAGAATATAAGTGTACAGGTTACAGGTATATATATAAAAGGTGAGTCACAGTTAGACCGAAACTGAGACTCATAGTATGACTCGAATACGTAGAGTCCTAATACTCCCCCTCAAGCGGAGGGTATGGAAATAACCTGTAGCTTGTCTCTCAAAAAAGAAAATCGGGGTCCTGCTAGTGGCTTGGTGAAGATGTCTGCAATCTGATCCTTGGTGGAAATAAAGTTCACTTGAATGTCACCTGCTGCAACTCTATCTCGCACAGAGTGGTAGTCAATCTCTATATGCTTTGTACGAGCATGAAAAATAGGATTGACACACATATAGGTGGCACCTAGGTTGTCGCACCACAACTTAGGCACTGGTAGAGGAGAAACACCAATCTCACGCAGCAGAGAAAGTACCCAGATAACCTCAACACACACATCTGCCAGAGCTTTGTACTCAGCTCAGTAGATGACCTGGCAACAGTCTTCTGTTTCTTGCACACCCAGGACACGAGATTAGTCCCAAGAAAAACAGCATAGCCACTAGTTGACTTCCTATCCGCAGGACAGCCAGCCCAGTCAGAATCCGAAAACGCATGTAGATCAGTGGAACTAGATTGTCTGATACGCAGACCCATAGACAGAGTGCCCTTGACATACCTCAGAACTCGTTTAAGTTGTTCCCAGTGTGTGGTAGTGGGAACATGCATGTGCTGACAAAGTAGATTCACTGCAAAGGAGAGATCAGGTCTCGTAACAGTCAAATATTGCAATGCACCTGCGATGCTCCTGTACTGCGTAGGATCATCATATAGATCCGTACTGACAGATGCGGGTGAAGAAGTAGCAATGGGAGTAGCTAGCGGCTTGCAATCTGTCATACTAGCACGTTTCAGTATGTCAGTTATATACCTGCGCTGCGAAAGAAGCACACCATCAGCACACTTGATTGTTTCAATCCCAAGGAAAAACCCAGGCTCACCAAGATCCCTAATCTTGAAGGTATTAGAGAGCTTAGAGAGCAGCAACGTGAGCACAGCTTGATCATTGCCCATAACAAGAATATCATCAACATAAACTAGCAGGTAAACAATAGCTGATCCTTGAGAAAGATAGAACAGTGATACATCAGCTTAGAGGCCTTAAAGCCAACAGTCAACAGAAAATTTTGAAGACGAGTAAACCATGCACGGGGAGCCTGCTTTAGACCATAGAGAGATCTTTTTAACAAACAGACATGATCGGGATATTGAGGATCAATATATCCTGGAGGCTGACGCATATAAACTGTCTCAGCCAGATTGCCATTCAGAAACGCATTGTGCACATCCAACTGCCTCACAAACCAACCAGAAGAGAAAGCAATAGAGAGAAGTAACCTGACTGTCGTAGGCTTGACCACTAGACTGAATGTATCAAAAAAATCATGACCCGATACCTGATTGAACCCTTTAGCTACAAGTCGGGCTTTATGTCTCTCAATGGATCCATCAGCCTTCCTCTTGGTGCGGAACACCCACTTACAACCAATGATGTTCATTGACTCGTTGGGAGGGACCAGGTTCCATGTCTGATTCTACAGGAGAGCATTGAACTCTTGATCCATTGCCTCCCTCCACTCAGAATGCTTGACAGCCTGCGTGTAGCATGTAGGGTCAGCAGGAGAGACCTGAACAGCCAACCTCGCAGTGGGAGCAACAGATCTGCTTCTAGTAGCCATGGAATGAGACCGCTCCGTAGGACGAACAGTCCGACCGCGAGGGCGACCACGAGGCCGCTTCTGAGCCACATCAGCAGGTGGTGAGGAGGCCGGAATAGAAGGAGCAGGCACGGACTGTAGAACAGATTCAACCCAAGGGCAGGAGGGCTGGATCACTGGAGCCTGCAAAACAGTTTTAGCAGCAAAGGGAAAAACCCCCTCATCAAACCGCACATGACGACACACAAAAACCTTGTTAGTACGCAGATCCATACATCTATAGCCCCGAAACGATTCAGGATAACCAAGGAAGACACAAGAGGAAGACCTATATGACATCTTATGACGATTGTAGGGCCGTAAATGAGGATAACACAGACATCCAAAAACACGGAGAAAGGAGTAAGAAGGCGGAGATTTGTGCACTAGAGCATGAGGACTAAAATTGTGAAGTGTGGAAGATGGCATTTTGTTAATAAGAAAGACAGCAGACTCAAAAGCAAAATGCCAGAACCGAGAGGGGACAGAAGCACGAGCCATTAGAGCAAGGCCGGTTTCAACCACATGCCTGTGCTTTCATTCCACACGACCATTTTGCTCGTGTGTGTATGCACAAGATTGCTTGTGATTAATACCAAGCTGAGCAAAAACAGAGTGCAGTTTCTTATATTCAGCTCCTAAATCAGATTGAATAGCCTTAATTTTACAGTTAAAGGAACGTTCAACTAGGCAGCGAAAACGATCAAAGATAGAGTATAGATTAGATTTTAATTTCATGGGAAAATACCACGTAAATCTAGAATAGTCATCCACAAATAAAACGAAATAACGATAACCATCAGAAGAGATTACAGGAGCAGGCCCCCAAATATCTGTGTAAACTAAATCAAGCACATGAGAACTAACAGTTTCAACACGTGGCAATGGGAAACGCGCAGATTTGCCCAATTGACACGCAGAACAGACACGAGTAATAACTTTATTTGACTCATCAACAGAACAAGACTTTAAGACTCGACTAAGGACACGCTGATGCGGATGACCTAAACGATCGTGCCAAGTAGATACCGAAGCACGTGTAGAAAGAAACGCAGAAGGCGAAACAGCAGGAACCGGCAGAGTATAGAGACCACCTGAGCTATTGCCCCGTAAAAGAATGTCCTTGGTCCGAATATCCTTCACAACAAAGAAAGAAGGGTGAAACTCAAAAAAGACTTGATTATCGGATGCAAAGCGCTGAACCGATAATAAAGACGCAGAGAGAGTAGGGACATGCAAAATATTAGATATTCTAAGAGACCTAGAGGGCGTAGATAAAGATGCATGACCGACATTCCTAATAGGTAATTGCGTACCGTCACCGACACGAAGAGTGTCACCACCAGTATATTCGTTAGAGTTGGAGAGGGCAGCTATATCAGGCGTAGCATGGTGCGTCGCACCTGTGTCCGGCAGCCAAGTGTGAGTAGAAACGGAATCACCTTGGTGCACAAAATTAGCCTGGGGCGAAATAACAGAGGGCAATTTATAACATGCCAGTGCAGAATGCCCATAAGCCCAACAAATCTGACATTGCAGCTGTGCCCCTCTGCCACGTCCACGGCCACCATTGTGCTGCTGTCGACCAGCGCCGCCGCCACGCCAGGGAGCTCCACCGCGACCCCGAGAACCAGAGCGACCCGCGACGGGACTGCCAGCAGACCGCCCTCCACCGCGACCTCCACGGCCTCTCTGCTGCTGTCGGCCACCCTGAACAGTGAACACCGCCGGCGTCGCACCTCCAGGAACAGCATAATCATCGTCGACTATAAAGTCTTGAGCCCCCAGTAAATCGGCAAGCTCAAGAAGAGTCACCGGTTGACCCCAAACAGCTAAGGACGACGTAACACCCTTGAACTCGGATCGGAGGCCACGAAAAACATACAGGTTTTGCTCCTCCAACGTAACTTTCCGGCCGGCGAGAGCGAGGTCTTCAATGATGAGCCGTGCGCGTCCAAGGTACTCAGCCACCGTGGAATCACCTTGCCGGAGGCCATGGAGGAGGCTGAGCAGATGAAGCTGGCGGGATTGAGAAGCAGAAGCGAGAGACTGCTCCACCGCCTCCCACAGTTCCTTCGACGTCTGGCAGCCAACCGCAATAGAGAGTACCTCCTCAGACAGAGAGGAAACCAGCAACGACAACAACGACTGATCACGCCGCATCCATGCGACGTATTCCGGGTTCGGCAGCAACGACGCACCGGTAGACGCAGCGGGGAGAGTCTTAGGCGGACAAGGACATGTACCATCGACAAGCTCGATCAAGTCGTGACCACGGAGGAACGGAAGAACTTGGGTGCGCCAAAACAAGAAATTCCGATTATTAAGCTTGAGACTAATATAGTGATGAGCCGATGAAAGAGACGACGCGGGAGAAGACACCGCAGTACTCACAGCAACATTAGAAACGGTCCGTTCTGATGAGTTCACAGAACCGTCATTCGCAGCCATGGAAACCCTAGCGACTGATACCAGATGAGAGCAATTGTGTTTTGTATTATAAAGTCTCAGAATATAAGTGTACAGGTTACAGGTATATATATAAAAGGTGAGTCACAGTTAGACCGAAATTGAGACTCATAGTATGACTCGAATACGTAGAGTCCTAATAAAATTATTAAATTATAGTATCAATTTATATCACCTATATTTAAGTTATCAAATTTAGTTCAGTAAATCTCCCCTCTGCCTTCCACACACAATAATTATCAATGTTTGTAGTTATGGCATTAAATATATTAATATAATTCTAGACGGTTTTAGTTTTAGATTACACCTCAAAAGTCAAAATATTAATGTGAAATATTAATAAATATTTATCCTTTATAAAGTTAAATTAAAATTTTCTTTTCAATTGATGTATATTTTAAAATTTTTAATACTTTTTCTCATCCATATATTTTGTGGTGTACAATAATCTATTTTGAAATTTATAATATTCTTTCACCTTTCAAGTGCACAGTTTTTGTTAATTCGAAGTGTAATTTTTTTAAAATAAAAAGAGAGAGCAGTAGATCTAGACGGTCTCACACAAGTGGTACCATTTTTTTAATGATTTTTTTTTATAGTCAACAAACAATTTGGAAGGTGGCCGGCCTGGAAGTCAACAATTAGAGACAATAAATCCTATAACGCCTACGGTGCAGTCGTTATACCGTGGACCATGGTCATGCCTGATACTGCAGTTGTGTTAAACTGATATTGCAGTTGTGTTGAAAGGGAACTGCAGTTGCACGGAATAGAGGTCGTTTCATCCGTCTGGAACTGCAGTTGTGTTGAACTGATACTCCAGTTGTGTTGACGAATGAAAGGACCTCTGTTGTGCATTTCCTATCACTAATGATGTATTTTGTTAACACAAGTGGTGTAAACCACACCGACTGCACGGGAAGGCGCGGCTACATTTGAACATATATATATATATATATATATATATATATATATATATATGATTCAGATCAAATTAGAATAGACGCGCAAGAGAGAACTATGAATTAAAATAACTCTTTTTTAAATGCAGTGGCTTAAAAATAACTTTTCTAAAGTTTTGTATGCTTTATAATGTGTATTGCTTTATCCGATGATCCAATTTTTTTTTAAATGCGGTGGCTTAAAAATTATTTCATAATGTTTAAATCATCGGATAAAGTATATTTCATGTGGGATGATCATTACTATGAATTAAAATCTAGGGTAATTTTGTAAATAAAGCAATATACAGTATAAAGCATACAACTTGTTTGAAATACGATGTATATTTTTTGTTATAAAACTAGATTGTATATATCAAAGGACCAGTGATGAGATTGCCATTATTCTTAATACCCAGGCCCAAGCCATTGTTATAAGCTGCAGCTATATAGACATTGTCTACCTACGTTTGTGTATATACATTTCATATATACAACTCGCTTTTTTTTTTTTTTTTTTTTTTTTTTTTTTTTT
>NC_044925.1:1816629-1835799 GCF_003576645.1 Ipomoea triloba | reverse complement strand
TTTTTTTTTTTTTTTTTTTTTTTTTTTTTACATTGTGTTCCTGCATTTGGTGTTCAGGTGACCCACTTCAAACTATGAAGTGTTATATATAAGGTTATTATTTTTAAACTTAATTAATTAGGACCGTGATTTTCAATCCTCTTACAACAGAGAACAGTCACAAATTTAGAAAATATGGACCCGGATGAAGATTACAAAGTAATCTAATCTCCGTCAAGAATGGGATGGGCTCGCCCCACCCCTATCTATACTTCTATACTATATATAAAAGTAAAATCCTCCTATTTTATTTTCCCGCCCAAACTTTTGTAGTCAATTAATTAAACTAGTATTGTACACATGCGTTGCACGGGTTAAATATTAGAAATATTGTTGTTGTGTTATAGTGAGATAAATATTATTATAATTACTATAAGTTCTTTATGATAGACCTAATTTAAATATAATAAATATATACATGAATTTGAACTTAAATTAAAAACCAAAACTTATTATTATTAATTAATAAAATGTCATTACAGATTAATTAATAAAATGTAAATTGAACATTTTCCCGCCCAAACTTTTGTAGTCAATTAATTAAATATTTTATTACTCAAATAATTAATAAAGCTTATTTGGTAAGAAAATGCAAAATGGAAATTAACTAATATATATATTAATCGGTAATATTGTTTCTATATTCACGTATCAATACTATTAATAAAAGAAAAATCCTCCCCTCCAACTTTTCCCGCACAAACTAATATTATTAATTAATTGGTAAAAAATAATAAATTTTAATTAGTAACAAAATTTTATTTACCAAATTCTGAGAATAGTTAAACCATTATAATTCTGAGAATAATGGAAACAGATTTTGCGTAATTTTATAAGAAAAAATAATTTATTAATTATTATTTACACCAGTAATAATAATTCAAATACTTATCTAGACTTCTATATCTATACTACTATTAATAAAAATAAAATCATCCTTTACGAAAAATCCCGCCCAAATAATAGTAAAGATCAAATGGAAAAGAAAACTGATTTTACTAATTGATTGAAAATATTTAAAAAAAATGTTCATGGAAAAGAAAACAGAAATTTGGAAAATTGGAAAAGGAAATGATATTACTAATTGACTGAAAATTATTTAAAAACTTTTAAAAAAAATTAATTGCACTTTCCTTTTGAAAATTTTAAATTATTTAAACTTAAAAATTTTTAATTAAACATGGACTGTTAGATTTTTATAATAATTACAATTAATTCATTCAAATATGAAAAAAGAAGAAAAAACTAAAAGCGATAACGTGTAAATGAATATACTTAAGATATAAAAGTATAATTGCACATATATTAGTGCAATTGAGTAATAATAATTGCATAATAATTATTATGGTAATTAAGCTAAACATTAGTTGTTGAAAATGGATACGAAATGAATTGGAGTATGAGCCAAACATATGGAGGAATGGAACAACAAGAACCACATCTCAATCTTGCCTACATGAGTCAAGAAGCTTTTCAAGGATACACACCATCATTTAGCATGCCACAACCTTTATGGTGTACCATTTGTGGAGGAGCACATGCTGTTGAAAATTGTTATATATTGGCTCCTAACTACCAACATTTGTGACAATTTCAAGAACCCTCTTACTAAGAGCCTCAACAAGGATTTCAACCCCTTAATCAAGAGTCTGAGATGATATCCAAGTTGATGAGTGTGATAATGCAAGTCTCTTCACGATTGGATGAGTTACAAACTCAATCGGACAACATGATAGCTCAAGTACAAAGTTGGGCAACTCAAGAGCCGATTCAAGATTCATTGTCCAAAGAAGAGGTTCAACAAGAGTTGCCATTATCTAATGAAGGGGATGGGGTTAATTAATGGAGATGAGAATGTAAAGGAAAATCTTGAAAATGAAGTGTTTGAGAAGTGTCTTGAATCCAATCATTTGAATGAGGAAGAAGACAAGATTGAAAATCAAATTGAGATTCAAGAGGATGGTGGTAAGGAATCTTTGCAAAATGCCACATTTGAAGAAGTAAATGAGAGTGAATTTGAGGATAAAATTTCGGGTACAACATTCAAGCATGTTGTACCCAAAATTTCCCAAAGTATACAATTTACATTCACTCATGTTGTACCCTAAATCTTCAACTATATATTTAAGGATCATAAACCCCAAATGATCAACATCCATAGAGTCAAAGTATAGTAGTATGTGTTCCCTCTAATATATTTATTTATTAACGAGGTAAACCCCACTCCTCACTATGTGAGTATGTGGGTAAAGCCCTCGCCCTGTGACCCTAGCCGGCAAAGAGCCACAAGGAGGTAAATCAGCCTAGGTTACCCATAGCTGACCGGCACAAACTCAAGGGCTTGAGGTTCGAACCCACGACCTCTCGGCTGCAGGTGTAACTCTCTTACCACTTGAGCTGCCCTTACGGGGTTCCCTCTAATATATGAAACTACATTTTGCACTCTTATTCTTCTCCATGTCTAACCTTAAGGAAAAATAGGTCACTTTGTTCAAGAAAATCTGGTTTGTAGAAGAAAAAAAGAGCAATGAAGAAGAAGAAAGAAAGAAACACCAAAAGTTAAGTTAAGCATAGTTAAAGTAAGTACACTATGTTAGTCAATTGTTAAAATGGTCCGCATATATTAAAGCCAAATAATAATGACAATATGTACACTATTATTGGTCCCCATTTCGCCAACTCAAAAATGACATAGCTAACATAGAATAGAAAATATTCGTAGAACAACATAAAACACAACTTTTTTCACAACATAAGGGACCCTCATGCACAAAAATACAAATAAAGTAATGCCAACACACACACACCAATCATAACAAATATAAAAACAAAAATCATGTGCTTGTACACCTTTTTATGCATAAAAACGATAAAGAATCAGAGAACAATTGAATGTCAATTTAAAACTTATCATTGTTAGAATTTGGGTATGGTCAATCTTTCGATGAAATGCCATTGTAGATGCTCTATGCGGCTTCAAATTTGAATTACTTCACTACTCCGCTATTTGGATTTTTGCCAGATCACTTCAACATTCAATATTCGAAGGATTTGTTGTATTTGAGTTTTTTAAGATTTGTGATTTAGGTTTACTCTTGTGTTAATTTTTCACCTTACGTCAACGAACAAGAAAAAAAAATGAGGGAGAATGGAGGGAAGCAAGTGAGAATTTAGTCTTCTTGAAATAAGTCAAATAGTAATGGAATAAAAAACAAGGTGGGAAAAAATAAAATTTTTTATATGATAGTTTAAATCGAAACTTCCTCAGTTCCCCTAATACTTAAGTTTTGGTCCATAAAATCCACCAATATAATTCAAAACTGCAACAAATTGTTGTCACAATGCAATATACATTGGTAGTATTGTTACATCAAATTATACTAGGATTTCATGCACAACTACAAGTAAAAAAAAAACAAATTATTCAATTTATATTCTAATATTATAAGTCTTGCAAATTAAAATATCAGTAAAGGGCAATGAATATATATATTTGAGCAAAATCATCTAAGCATGTAACTAATAAAATATTGACACATTATTTTAATCAATATAAATTAATCCCAACAAGATTCTAATAGGATAGAAAATAATATATGAAACCAAAGGAAAGAGGACATTAACATAAGTTTCTAAAACAAATTAAAATCCAAATTAAATTTTCCGAACATAAATTACAGAAACTAAACTCCAAATAAAAATGTCAGAAATGCCCCATAATATAAGAACATGCATGGATAGAAACCTGGCCTGGTGTGTTATATATATGTCTTCAAAACATTAAGATTAAACCAGCCAGAAAATATTATATTAATTTGGTTGTGCTTCCAAGTCCTTTCTTCGAATAATGGTAACTTGTATGACCAATTCTTTCCCCCAATGAATTCGAAGGCATAAATTCACAGATGCACCTGTCATTTTCTTGAACAAGGTTCCGTCTACATAAGTTTCGCCATTCTCCAGATAACCATGTTCGCCCATCAGACCATGTCTTTACATATGTGTTCCAATTTTTACCTTTCTCATCACGCAGGATCACATTTGCAGGCAATTCAATATTGTGATCCCGGATGACTTCAAACGGTATATACTGCAAATCACAATCACGTAAGTAATTGGGAAACAATTCAAGATCGACATATCAACAAACTTAATTAACAATGAATAATGCATGCATGCATGCCTAGAATATATAATTACCAGTTCACCGGGTCTTCTTGGCCTGATTTTGGTCACGAAATAAAGATTTTAGGTTGAGTAAAACGTCCTGAGCTGAAAAGCTCGACTCCAAAATGATCGCGGACATCCTTCTTTTTTTCAACACTGCCATCTTTTTTATCTTCACTAGCATCCATTTTTTCTGCACTAACATCACTTTCTTCTTCACTAACATCCCTTTTCTTCTTTGCCGTAGCATTCTTTTTCCCTCTTTTGGGACTAGCATTCCTTTTCTTCATGGTAGCAGCTCTCTTGAATCCACCTAAATTAATAAAAATCTGTGAACTGAAAAGCATACGACAAAGTGAAAATTACAAAGAAAATCAAGAGAAACTAACTTACCTTCAGTAGTAATGCATCTTTTTCCCTTGGAAGGTGACATATGATGTTGAAAACCAATAACATCATTTTTCTCCTCTTCTGCATCCATCTCATCCTCGTCTTTCTTAACTTGAGTGACCATATTGAATTCAAACTCCACCCAAAAAGTGTTATCTTGACAATTAACATCACCATCATTATTATTTTTCAATCCCTTCACTCGAGCTTCTTTACCGTCAACTATTATCTTTTCACAACCGGATGAGTCAAGTACGATGAAGTCAAACATAGCAGGATGGTCATAGATAAAAATCAATTGATCTCCATTGAAGAACGAGTTATCCTCTACGAATTTTGCCCAACCATACTTGAAAAAACAATCATCTTCAGTTTCTGTTATTTCTATGTTCCAAACTTTTTGCATACGATTCCTGAGTATAACCTTGCGCGAATATCTTCTCTCAGGCTCCATGTATAATTTCGGAATTTCCTTTTAGAAGAAACAGGTTAAATTTGTTAAGTTGATGAAAACACACAATTATTTTCAATATTAGGAGTGTAAGGTTTAGGCTTAGGCAACAATTAAACACATAAAAAGCTAGGCTAATGCAATTTCCGTCAAAAACCAAAAAAGGGTTGAGTGTGTGCAAAGTTTGCACACAAAAACACTTGTGCAAGCTAAAACCCTTCATGAGACCCTGATTAGACTAAGTAGGAAGCGAACTCATACATAAGCACTGCATTAGTTTGTCTTAAAATTACAATCTTAGTCAGGAGCAAAACATTGTCTATCATTAATTATTAAAATAAAAGAGATTTTTATCATTCACATTATATATATATATATATATATATATATATATATATATATATATATATATATATATATATATATATATATATATATATATGTATGTATGTATGTATATATGTATGTATATGTAACATTAGAATGTGTAGAGCTCATTGATGCACGTACACTTCTATTCCATAGAATAAGTAAAACAAGCAATAATGAAAATAACAACCCAAAATTCATTTCTATAAAATATTATGTCATCTTGGTTTGGGTAAGAATACTTTATGTGTCGATTTTAAATGGTATCAACAATCTTAAACAATTGAATGAACAACCTTTAATGATTCATATCTTTGAATAAGAAGCAGAGAACCATGCACAAATAACACAATCTCTTGAATTTCAGTAAAGAAGTAACCATTATATTAATCGTTATAGACCAAAGAGTCAATCAATGCTAAGTAATATATGGAGTGTCTATTTATCATAATGCTTTAATTTATCTTAAGATTGTAAATAAAATAAGGATGTTATGAGAATTTTCTATCAATTTTGTCAACTATATTAGATGACCATTGGGCAGTTGATGAGCGCCTAATACTAGCTAGCCATCCAGTCAGGCACCTAAGTTCTTAACAATAAAGAAAAAAATATAAATAACAAATAGATGTTTAGAGTTTAACTTTTAATAAAAAAAAAAAAAAGAAAAGGAAAAAGTGCAAAAGTAAAAGCCAAAGCACTTAAAGATCAAAAGTTGAAAATTTGGCAGTGGCTTATACTGTGCTGTCGAAGGCAGAAAATGGAATTAAAACCGAAAATCATTAGTGAGCGGCAAATGTTTTGTGCAAAAAAAACTATTAAAAAAATTGAAAAGAAGCCACGAAATCAATTAGTTGGTCAGGTTGCCTAAAAGGGTAGATTTTGCCTATAGACACTTATCATCAAAGCAGCTACTTCACCCAAATTCTACAATAGTGTTTTCTGTAAAAGGAAAAAAAATATTACTTTGTTCAATTTATAAAATTTAAGATCTTTTTCAAGATTTGAACAATTAGATTTATCCAACTAAACATATAGAAGAAGGCTATATTCTAGCTTAAACATCTTTAGATATATTTGCAAAAACACATACACAAAGACGAAAAAAAAAAAAGATTAGAGTTGTTTCTACAAAACAATTTATGTGAGGCTGTTTTTTGGAAAAAAATCTTGAAAAAGCTAAACATCCTCTTTTGCACGCTAGCCATTTCGAAGGATGAATCAAAGTTTCTTATTCACGCTTCAATTGAGTAAAAATCATGATATAAGTTTCTTATTCACGCTTCAATTGAGTAAAAATCATGATATAAATTTCTTATTCACGCTTCAATTGAGTAAAAATCATGATATAAATTTCTAAAGGATATCCAACATATTTACGGTAACGGATGCTTTTATGATAGCAATCTCATGCAATAAATTTAAGTGATTTTAGAAATTATAAAAATAAAAGCAAGGTAATAAATAGAGGGTTGACAAATCTGGAGTACATTATAATTTATTATATTTTTATTTTTTTTAATCTGTTTTTGAATTACTATGGGCTCTTAGCATCTAACAAGCAACTTCAAGTCAAATTTTACAATAATGTTTTCAGTTAAAGGAAAAAAAAAATTACTTTGCTCAGTTTATAAAATTTCACATCATTTTCAAGAATTGAACAATTAGATTTATCCCACTAAACACATAGAAGAAGGCTATATTCTAGCTTAAACATCTTTAGATTCATTTGCAAAAACACATACACAAAGGCGAAAAAAATAATTAGAGTTGTTTCTACATACCAATTTTTGTGAGGCAGTTTTTTGGCAAAAAATTTTGAGAAAGCTAAACATCCTCTTTTGCACGCTAGCCATTTCGAAGGATGAATCAAAGTTTCTTATTCACGCTTCAATTGAGTAAAAATCATGATATGGATTTCATAATGATATCCAACGTATTTACCGTAACGTATGCTTTTATGATAGCAATCTCATGCAATAAATTTAAGTGATTTTAGAAATTATAAAAATAAAAGCAAGGTAATAAATAGAGGGTTGACAAATCTGGAGTACATTATAATTTATTATATTTTTATTTTTTTTAATCTGTTTTTGAATTACTATGGGCTCTTAGCATCTAACAAGCAACTTCAAGTCAAATTTTACAATAATGTTTTCAGTTAAAGGAAAAAAAAAATTACTTTGCTCAGTTTATAAAATTTCACATCATTTTCAAGAATTGAACAATTAGATTTATCCCACTAAACACATAGAAGAAGGCTATATTCTAGCTTAAACATCTTCTAAACACATAGAAGAAGGCTATATTCTAGCTTAAACATCTTTAGATTCATTTGCAAAAGGCTATATTCTAGCTTAAACATCTTTAGATTCATTTGCAAAAACACATACACAAACTTAAACATCTTTAGATTCATTTGCAAAAACACATACACAAAGGCAAACATCTTTAGATTCATTTGCAAAAACACATACACAAAGGCGAAAAAAATAATTAGAGTTGTTTCTACATACCAATTTTTGTGAGGCAGTTTTTTGGCAAAAAATTTTGAGAAAGCTAAACATCCTCTTTTGCACGCTAGCCATTTCGAAGGATGAATCAAAGTTTCTTATTCACGCTTCAATTGAGTAAAAATCATGATATGGATTTCATAATGATATCCAACGTATTTACCGTAACGTATGCTTTTATGATAGCAATCTCATGCAATAAATTTAAGTGATTTTAGAAATTATAAAAATAAAAGCAAGGTAATAAATAGAGGGTTGACAAATCTGGAAAATAAAAGCAAGGTAATAAATAGAGGGTTGACAAATCTGGAAAATAAAAGCAAGGTAATAAATAGAGGGTTGACAAATCTGGATTAAATTATAATCTATTATATTTTTATTTGTTTAATTTGTTTTTGAATTACTATGGGCACTTAGCATCTAACCAGCAACTTCAAGTCAAATTTTACAATGGTGTTTTCAGTTAAAGGAAAAAAAATTACTTTGTTCAATTTACAATAATTTAACATCATTTTCAAGAATTGAACAATTAGATTTATCCCACTAAACACATAGAAGAAGGCTATATTCTAGCTTAAACATCTTTAGATTCATTTGCAAAAACACATACACAAAGGCAAAAAAAAAAATTAGAGTTGTTTCTACATACAAATTTTTGTGAGGGAGTTTTTTGGCAAAAAATTTTGAGAAAGCTAAACATCCTCTTTTGCACGCTAGAAATTTCGAAAGATGAATCAAAGTTTCTTATTCACGCTTCAATTGAATAAAAATCATGATATGGATTTTTAAATGATATCCAACGTATTTACCGTAACGTATGCTTTTATGATAGCAATCTCATGCAATAAATTTAAGTGATTTTAAAAATTATAAAAATCAAAGCAACGTAATAAATAGAGGGTTGACAAATCTGGAGTACATTATAATTTATTATATTTTTATTTTTTTAATTTGTTTTTGAATTACTATGGGTTCTTAGCATCTAACAAGCAACTTCAAGTCAAATTTTACAATAGTGTTTTCAGTTAAAGGAAAAAAAAATTACTTTGTTCAGTTTATAAAATTTCACATCATTTTCAAGAATTGAACAATTAGATTTATCCCACTAAACACAAAGAAGAAGGATATATTCTAGATTAAACATCTTTAGGTTCATTTGCAAAAACACATACACAAAGGCGAAAAAAAAAATTAGAGTTGTTTCTACATACCAATTTCTGTGAGGCAGTTTTTTGGCAAAAAATTTTGAGAAAGCTAAACATCCTCTTTTGCACGCTAGCCATTTCGAAGGATGAATCAAAGTTTCTTATTCACGCTTCAATTGAGTAAAAATCATGATATGGATTTCTAAATGATATCAAACGCATTTACCGTAACGTATGCATTTATGATAGCAATCTCATGCAATAAATTTAAGTGATTTTAGAAAATATAAAAATAAAAGCAAGGTAATAAATAGAGGGTTGACAAATCTGGAGTACATTATAATTTATTATATTTTTATTTTTTTAATTTGTTTTTGAATTACAATGGACACTTAGCATCTAACCAGCAACTTCAAGTCAAATTTTACAATAGTGTTTTCAGTTAAAGGAAAAAAAAATTACTTTGTTCAGTTTATAAAATTTCACATCATTTTCAAGAATTGAACAATTAGATTTATCCCACTAAACACAAAGAAGAAGGATATATTCTAGCTTAAACATCTTTAGGTTCATTTGCAAAAACACATACACAAAGGCGAAAAAAATAATTAGAGTTGTTTCTACATACCAATTTCTGTGAGGTAGTTTTTTGGCAAAAAATTTTGAGAAAGCTAAACATCCTCTTTTGCACGCTCGCCATTTCGAAGGATGAATCAAAGTTTATTATTCACGCTTCAATTGAGTAAAAATCATGATATAAATTTCTAAAGGATATCCAACGTATTTACGGTAACGGATGCTTTTATGATAGCAATCTCATGCAATAAATTTAAGTGATTTTAGAAATTATTAAATTGAAAGCAAAGTAATAATTACAGGGTTGAGAAATCTGGAGTAAATTATAATTTATTATATTTTTATTTGTTTAATTTGTTTTTGAATTACTATGGACACTTAGCATCTAACCAGCAACTTCAAGTCAAATTTTACAATAGTGTTTTCAGTTAATGGAAAAAAAAATTACTTTGTTCAGTTTACAAAATTTCATATCATTTTCAAGAATTGAACAATTAGATTTATCCAACTAAACACATAGAAGAAGGCTATATTCTAGCTTAAACATCTTTAGATTCATTTGCAAAAAACACATACAGAAAGGCGAAAAAAAAATTAGAGTTGTTTCTACATAACAATTTTTGTGAGGCAGTTTTTTGGCAAAAAATTTTGAGAAAGATAAACATCCTCATTTGCACGCTAGTCATTTCGAAGGATGAATCAAAGCTTCTTATTCACGCTTCAATTGATTAAAAATCATGATATATATTTCTAAAGGATATCCCGCGTATTTATGGTAACGGATGATTATATGATAGCAATCTCATGCAATAAATTTAAGTGATTTTAGAAAATATAAAAATCAAAGCAACGTAATAAATAGAGGGTTGACAAATCTGGAGTACATTATAATTTATTATATTTTTATTTTTTTAATTTGTTTTTGAATTACTATGGGTTCTTAGCATCTAACAAGCAACTTCAAGTCAAATTTTACAATAGTGTTTTAAGTTAAAGGGAAAAAAAATTACTTTGTTCATGGTCGTAGACTTTTTATGAACAAACAAATACCCGGAGTATTCCGGGGTTATCGATCCACAGGGAAGCGGGGTATTAAGCACTAGTTACTAATTAATTCACGAGAAGCTATTCCAACGCTAACAATGGGTATTTATCTAAAATTATGAAAACAAAATAAATGAAGCAAGGCAAACGGACTTTTATATACAAGAGATTAAGAGCGGGATTTTTGGTTGTCAAAGTGTTAATCACCTAGTGCCAATCTAAAGTGAAATAACCATTCGAGTTCAACAAGTGTGGATGATTGCAATCTAAAAGGGAAAGATTACTCTCGTAATTCAAACCCAAAATAAGGTAATTGGAATACTCACTCTCGTGAGCTATTCACAACGTATAAGCAAGAACAAGCAATAAATGGAATACCCACTCTCGTGGGCTATTCACAATTGGAATACTCACTCTCGTGAGCTATTCACAATAAATCCCTTAATCAACATGTCCTCTCTCGAGGTACAAGAATCAAGTGCAATTGTGGGTGCTCTAATTCATAGACAAATTTAGCAATGAAACAAGTAATTAGGATCCTTAACTACAAGCATCAAGAAATTAAGCCACAATTACAACACAAGTAATAAACCCAAATAGATATTTCATTCAAGCAATTAAAGAACTAGGCACATAGGTTCATAAACACTTATCAATCCAAAAATCCCAAAGGAAAGCTTAGCCTATCATGGCTAAAATAAATTCAACAAATATACAATAAAGCTTTAAAATAGAAAAGAGAGGAAGAAATTCTCCCGAATGATGCCTCCAAGCTCTTCTCTTCTCTTGTTGTTGCTTCAAATCTTCTTCCTTGCTCTCATTTTTGGTCCAAATCCGCAGCCAAGCTTGTTAGGGTTGATAGGAAGTGATGCTTTTATAGTGGGTGGAGAATGGGGGCAAAAATGGCAATTCAAAGAACTGCAAAATCGCAGATCTGCAACTCTCGCCGCGGCGAGAATTAGGCTCGCCACGGCGAGAGCGTCACTGCCCAAAATTTGGGATTCTCGCCACGGCGAGAATGAAGCTCGCCGCGGCGAGAATCCGCCTGTGACGAAGCTCCAACTTGCAGCCTGATTTTGACCCTTTTCCCTTTTGAATCAAACTTTAATGTCTTCATAAGAATTGTAGCCCTTGAAGTCTTCTTTCCAATGGTTCAAGAATAACCTCATTTGGATACTCCTAGACTGAGATATGGTCTAATTACCGAGGTGTCGCCATATTTAGCAGGAATTACAACTCTTTGATCTTTTGACCAGTTTTCCTTTTGATCTACACTTTGATGTCTTCATAAGCGTTGTAGCCCTTGAAGTCTTCTTTCCAATGGCTCAAGAATCATCTCATTTGGATATTCATAGGAAGAAATATGGTCCGATTACCAAGATGTCGCCATGGTAGCGGGAATTACAACTCTTTGGCTCCTTTGAATTGGCTTTTGCTCCCAAATAGTTCTAATGCACTTCTAAACACATCAAAAACATCTAAACCAAGCATTATACCATTTAAAATATGAAAACAAGGAAATAAGCATTGGACACAACATTTTATCACACAATTAACTATAAAACCAACATAAAAACACAAGTAAAATAGGTACAAATGAGAGTGTATCAGTTCAGTTTATAAAATTTCACATCATTTTCAAGAATTGAACAATTAGATTTATCCCACAAAACACATAGAAGAAGGCTATATTCTAGCTTAAACATCTTTAGATTCATTTGCAAAAACACATACACAAAGGCGAAAAAAAAAAATTAGAGTTGTTTCTACATACCAATATCTGTGAGGTAGTTTTTTGGCAAAAAATTTTGAGAAAGCTAAACATCCTCTTTTGCACGCTAGCCATTTCGAAGTATGAATCAAAGTATCTTATTCACGCTTCAATTGAGTAAAAATCATGATATGGATTTCTAAATGATACCAAACGTATTTACCGTAACGTATGCATTTATGATAGCAATCTCATGCAATAAATTTAAGTGATTTTAGAAAATATAAAAATAAAAGCAAGGTAATAAATAGAGGAATGACAAATCTGGAGTACATTATAATTTATAATATTTTTATTTTTTTAATTTGTTTTTGAATTACTATGGGTTCTTAGCATCTAACAAGCAACTTCAAGTCAAATTTTACAATAGTGTTTTAAGTTAAAGGAAAAAAAAAATTACTTTGTTCAGTTTATAAAATTTCACATCATTTTCAAGAATTGAACAATTAGATTTATCCCACTAAACACATAGAAGAAGGCTATATTCTAGCTTAAACATCTTTAGATTCATTTGCAAAAACACATACACAAAAGCAAAAAAAAAATAATTAGAGTTTTTTCTACATACCAATTTTTGTGAGGCAGTTTTTTGGCAAAAAATTTTGAGAAAGCTAAACATCCTCTTTCGCACGCTCGCCATTTCGAAGGATGAATCAAAGTTTCTTATTCACGCTTCAATTGAGTAAAAATCATGATATAAATTTCTAAAGGATATCCAACGTATTTACGGTAACGGATGCTTTTATGATAGCAATCTCATGCAATAAATTTAAGTGATTTTAGAAATTATGAAATTGAAAGCAAAGTAATAATTACAGGGTTGAGAAATCTGGAGTAAATTATAATTTATTATATTTTTATTTCTTTAATTTGTTTATTGAATTACTATGGACACTTAGCATCTAACCAGCAACTTCAAGTCAAATTTTACAATAGTGTTTTCAGTTAAAGGAAAAAAAAATTATTTTGTTCAGTTTATAAAATTTCACATCATTTTCAAAAATTGAATAATTAGATTTATCGAACTAAACACATAGAAGAGGGCTATATTCTAGCTTAAACAACTTTAGATTCATTTGCAAAAACACATACACAAAGGCGAAAAAAAAAAGAAAGATTAGAGTTGTTTCTACATACCAATTTCTGTGAGGATGTTTTTTGGGAAAAAATTTTGAGAAAGCTCAACATCCTCTTTTCCACGCTAGCCATTTCGAAGGATGAATCAAAGTTTCTTATTCACGCTTCAATTGAGTAAAAATCATGATATAGATTTCTAAATGATATCCAGTCTATTTGCCGCAACGGATGCTTTTATGATAGCAATCTCATGCAATAAATTTAAGTAATTTTAGAAATTATAAAAATAAAAGCAAAGTAGTAATTAGAGGGTTGACAAATCTGGAGTAAATTATAATTTGTTATATTTTCATTTGCTTAATTTGTTTTTGAATTACTATGGGCACTTAGCATCTAACCAGCAACTTCAAGTCAAATTTTACAATAGTGTTTTCAGTTAAAGGAAAAAAAATTACTTTGTTCAGTTTATAAAATTTCACATCATTTTCAAGAATTAAACAATTACGTTTATCCCACTAAACACATAGAAGAAGGATATATTCTAGCTTAAACATCTTTAGATTCAATTGCAAAAACACATACACAAAGGCGAAAATAAAAAAGATTAGAGGTGTTTCTACATACTAATTTCTGTGAGGCAATTTTTTGGCAAAAAATCTTGAGAAAGCTAAGCATCCTCTTTCGCACGCAGGCCATTTCGAAGGATGAATCAAAGTTTCTTATTCACGCTTCAATTGAGTAAAAATCATGATATAGATTTCTAAATGATATCCAGCCTATTTACAGTAACGGATGCTTTTATGATAGCAATCTCATGCAATAAATTTAAGTGATTTTAGAAATCATAAAACAAAAAGCAAAGTAATAATTTGAGGGTTGACAAATCTGGAGTAAATTATAATTTATTATACTTTTATTGGTTTAATTTGTTTTTGAATTACTATAGGCACTTAGCATCTAACCAGCAACTTCATGTCAAATTTTAGAATAGTGTTTTCAGTTAAAGGAAAAAAAATTACTTTGTTCAGTTTATAAAATTTAACATCATTTTCAAGAATTGAACAATTAGATTTATCCCACTAAACTCATAGAAGAAGGCTATATTCTAGCTTAAACATCTTTAGATTCATTTGCAAAAACACATACACAAAGGCGAAAAAAATAATTAGAGTTGTTTCTACATTCCAATTTTTGTGAGGCAGTTTTTTGGCAAAAAATTTTGAGAAAGCTAAACATCCTCTTTTGCACGCTAGCCATTTCGAAGGATGAATCAATGTTTCTTATTCACGCTTCGATTGAGTAAAAATCGTGATATGGATTTCTAAATGATATCCAACGTATTTAAAAATCGTGATATGGATTTCTAAATGATATCCAACGTATTTACAAATCGTGATATGGATTTCTAAATGATATCCAACGTATTTACGGTAACGGATTCTTTTATGATAGCAATCTCATGCAATAAATTTAAGTGATTTTAGAAATTATAAAAATAAAAGCAAGGTAATATTAGAGCGTTGACAAATTCGGAGTCATTATAATTTATTACATTTTTATTTGCTTAATTTATTTTTAAATTACTATAGGTTCTTGGCATCTAACCAGCAATTTCAAGTCAAATTTTACAATAGTGTTTTAAGTTAATGAAAAAAAAAATTACTTTCTTCAGTTTATAAAATTTCACATCATTTTCAAGAATTAAACAATTACGTTTATCCCACTAAACACATAGAAGAAGTCTATATTCTAGCTTAAACATTTTTAGATTCATTTGCAAAAACACATACACAAAGGCGAAAATAAAAAAGATTAGAGGTGTTTCTACATACCAATTTCTGTGAGGCAATTTTTTGGCAAAAAATCTTGAGAAAGCAAAACATCCTCTTTCGCACGCAGGCCATTTCGAAGGATGAATCAAAGTTTCTTATTCACACTTCAATTGAGTAAAAATCATGATATAGATTTCTAAATGGTATCCAACGTATTTACGGTAACGAATGCTTTTATGATAGCAATCTCATGCAATAAATTTAAGTGATTTTAGAAATTATAAAAATAAAAGCAAAGTAATAATTAGAGGGTTGACAAATCTGGAGTATAAAAGCAAAGTAATAATTAGAGGGTTGACAAATCTGGAGTAAATTATCAAAGTAATAATTAGAGGGTTGACAAATCTGGAGTAAATTATCATTTATTATATTTTCATTTGCTTAATTTGTTTTTGAATTACTACGTGCACTTAGCATCTAACCAGCAACTTCAAGTCAAATTTTACAATAGTGTTCTCAGTTAAAGGAAAAAAAAATTACTTTGTTCAGTTTATAAAATTTAACATCATTTTCAAGAATTGAACAATTCGATTTATCCCACTAAACACATAGAAGAAGGCTATATTCTAGCTTAAACATCTTTAGATTCATTTGCAAAAACACACATACACAAAGGCGAAAAAAAAAACGAGTAGAGTTGTTTCTAAATACCAATTTCTGTGAGGCAATTTTTTGGCTAAAAATCTTGAGAAAGCTCAACATCCTCTTTTCCACGCTAGCCATTTCGAAGGATGAATCAATGTTTCTTATTCACGCTTCGATTGAGTAAAAATCGTGATATGGATTTCTAAATGATATCCAACGTATTTACCGTAACGGATTCTTTTATGATAGCAATCTCATGCAATAAATTTAAGTGATTTTAGAAATTATAAAAATAAAAGCAAAGTAATAATTAGAGGGTTGACAAATCTGGAGTAAATTATAATTTATTATATTTTCATTTGCTTAATTTGTTTTTAAATTACTATGTGCACTTAGCATCTAACCAGCAACTTCAAGTCAAATTTTACAATAGTGTTTTCACTTAAAGGAAAAAAAAAATACTTTGTTCAGTTTATAAAATTTAACATCATTTTCAAGAATTGAACAATTAGATTTATCCCACTAAACACATAGAAGAAGGCTATATTCTAGCTTAAACATCTTTAGATTCATTTGCAAAACACTCATACACAAAGGCGAAAAAAAAAACGAGTAGAGTTGTTGCTAAATACCAATTTCTGTGAGGCAATTTTTTGGCTAAAAATCTTGAGAAAGCTCAACATCCTCTTTTCCACGCTAGCCATTTCGAAGGATGAATCAATGTTTCTTATTCACGCTTCGATTGAGTAAAAGTCATGATATGGATTTCTAAATGATATCCAACGTATTTACCGTAACGGATTCTTTTATGATAGCAATCTCATTCAATAAATTTAAGTAATTTTAGAAATTATAAAAATAAAAGCAAAGTAATAATTAGAGGGTTGACAAATCTGGAGTAAATTATAATTTATTATATTTTTATTTGCTTAATTTGTTTTTGAATTACTTTGGGCACTTAGCATCTAATTAGCAACTTCAATTCAAATTTTACAATAGTGTTTTCAGTTAAAGGAAAAAAAAAGTTTACTTTGTTATGTTTATAAAATTTCAAATCATTTTCAAGAATTGAACAGCTAGATTTATCCCACTAAACACATAGAAGAAGGCTATATTCTAGCTTAAACATCTTTTGATTCATTTGCAAAAACACATACACAAAGGCGAAAAAAAAGAATAGAGTTGTTTCTACATACCAATTTCTGTGAGGGAATTTTTTGGCAAAAAAACTTGAGAAAGCTAAACATCCTCTTTTGCATGCTAGCCATTTCGAAGGATGAATCAAAGTTTCTTATTCACGCTTCAGTTCAATAAAAATCATGATATAGATTTCTAAATGATATTCAGCCTATTTACAGTAACGGATGCTTTTATGATAGCAATTCATGCAATAAATTTATGTGATTTTAGAAATTATAAAAATAGAAGCAAAGTAATAATTAGAGGGTTGACAAATCTGGAGTAAATTATAATTTATTATATTTTTATTTGCTTAATTTGTTTCTGAATTACTATGGGCACTTAGCATCTAACCAGTAACTTCAGTCAAATTTTACAATAGTGTTTTCTGTTAAAGGAAAAAAAATTTACTTTGTTCAGTTTATAAAATTTCAGATCATTTTCAAGAATTCAACAACTAGATCTATCCAACTAAACATACAAAAGAATGCTATATTCTAGCTTAAACATCTTTAGATTCATTTGCCCAAACACGTACACAATGGCTAAAAAAAAAGAAGAAGAAGAAGATTAGAGTTGTTTCTACAAACTAATTTCTGTGAAGATGTTTTTTGGTAAAAAAATCTTGAGAAAGCTAAACATCCTCTTTTGCACGCTAGCCATTTCGAACGATGAATCAAAATTTCTTATTCATTGAGTAAAAATCATGATATAGATTTCTAATTGATATCCAGCCTATTTACCGTAACGGATGCTTTTATGATACCAATCTCATGCAATAAATTTATGTGATTTTAGAAATTATACAAAAAATAAAAGAAAAGTAATAATTATAGGGTTGACAAATGTGGAGTAAATTATAATTTATTTTATTTTTATTTGCATAATTTTTTTTTGAATTACAATTGGCAGTTAGCATCTAACCAACAACTTCAATCAAATTTTACAATAGTGTCTTCTGTTAAAGGAAAAAAAAATTACTTTGTTCAGTTTATAAAATATCATATCATTTTCAAAAATTGAACAATTAGATCTATCCCACTAAACACATAGAAGAAGGCTATATTCTAGCTTAAACATCTTTAGATTCATTTGCAAAAACACATACACAAAGGTGAAAAAAAAAAAAGAAGATTAGAGTTGTTTCTGCAAACTAATTTCTGTGAGGTTTTTTCTTGGCAAAAAAATCTTGAGAAAGCTAAACATCCTCTTTTGCACGGTAGCCATTTCGAAGGATGAATCAAAGTTTCTTATTCACGCTTCAATTGAGTAAAAATCATGATATAGATTTCTAAATGATATCCAGCCTATTTACGGTAACGGATGCTTTTATGATAGCAATCTCATGCAATAAATTTATGCTATTTTAGAAATTATAAAACTAAAAGCAAAGTAATAACTAGAGGGTTGACAAATGTGGAGTAAATTATAATTTATTATATTTTTATTTGCTTAATTTGTTTTTGAATTACTATGGGCACTTAGCATCTAACAAGCAACTTCAGTGAAATTGTACAATATTGTTTTCTGATAAAGGAAAAAAAAAATTACTTTGTTCAGTTTATAAAATTTCAAATCATTTTCAACAATTGAACAATTAGATTTATCCCACTAAACACATAGATGAAGGCTATATTCTAGCTTAAACATCTTTAAGGCCTAGGCTACATGGACCGACCCAAGAGAGCAATTGGACCAAGAAAGCCCAAGAAGGACTCTCAACACAAAGCTACAGAGGAGTTCAATAAGGATTGGACTTAGCACTTGTAATATTAGCAAGATTAGGGCTTATTAGTTATAAAGTAGGTTGGACTCCAATAAGTGGCGGTCCAGAATTCTTATTCCTTATAGGGTTCTAGGCCCAAAATATGTATAAATAAACCCTCCATACACGGAAAAAGGGACGAGCAATTCTGAGCAATACAATACCTATATTCTCTCATTATATTTTCCTACATATTTCCTGTATTCTCGTTATTCTAACAGGTAGTGTTGGCCTACCTTTGATTACCCAGAAGTAATAAAACCAACA
>NC_044925.1:1806629-1814129 GCF_003576645.1 Ipomoea triloba | reverse complement strand
AATTGGTGACTGTTCTCTGTTCTTAAAGGATGGGTTATCACGTTCCTAATCAATTATGTTCAAAAATAATGACAATCCCTAGATAATGTATGAAAAAAGTGAATTGTATGTATGAAATGTATATTACACAAACGTAGGTAGACTATGTATATATAGCTGCAGCTTATGACCATGGCATAGGGCTTGGATGTTAAGAATAGTGGCAATCTTATCACTTCTCCTTTAATTTGACATATATAATCTAGTTTTATAATGGAAAATATACATCGTATTTCATACAAGTTGTATGATTTATAATGTGTATTGCTTTATTTACAAAACTGGTATTTCTACACGTGCGATGCACGGAATGGATTTGTTATAACTGCATTGAGAAAGAAAGGAAAATTTATGACTACATTTTATACAAAAAGAAAATTGGCGCGTATAGACTATTAGAAAAATAAATTTGCTCACCATTAAAATTCGAATGAACTGAATTAAATGTTGAAGAACCTGCAATTATTTGCAATACCAACTCATTTCTTAACAAATAATTTAAATTTGAATTGTATTACCATTCCTAGGCATATTAATAGATGTTCTTAGTAGCAAACCATAAATGCACGGTACAATCTTTCACTACCAGCCACGGCAATTATTTAACTCGAGAAGGAAAATTACAAATTGTATTTTATTTAAATAAAATAGTTAGGTACGCTATTGAGATAAAAAAATTTACTTACAATTAAACTGAGATTAGTTGAACTAAATGTTGGTGCACCAATAGTTGGTTCTAACAACGGCTGAGCATTATCGAACAACCTATTTGGTTGGAGCAACGATTCTTGTGTATTATTCTGATTACACAATAACTCGTTTTCTTAAAAAATAAAATGTCCAAGTTAAATCAATTGTGAAGGAATGACTCGTAATATAAATAAATAACGAAGAATCCATTCAGTTATAAACATTTCATTTTATATGTTAATTAGATATTTATTACTTAGTCATTTTTATTCTACAATTTTTAATTACATATTGTATTCAAGATGAATATAACCCAATGCAACACTTTCTATAATTTCCTAGAAAAAAAAATATAAAACCTTGCTGCTCAAAATTCGATAGCCCCAAAGCAACGTCATTTTAGGACTGTTTATATATATATAGAGAGAGACAAAGAGAGAGAGAGAGAGATTTAAAAAAAAAATCATTTGGTTCTTTATTTCATTTGGTCATTTTGGCTTTCCTACTCTTGGTGTCTGAATTTGATAAACTCTTTTTCTTTATACATGGTAACGATAACCCAATGGGGTAACTCAAGTGGCAAGTGAGCTCTCTTTGTGGGGAGGAATTTTGGGAGAACCCGGGTTCAATTCCCGCAAGTGACGATTCTCCTTGGGTCAGTTCCTGTGCCTCTCAGAGCGAACGTGGGTGGACCCCGGACCGTTAAACGGACGGATAGAAAGACCCTGCAAATTTACCCAAACAGTGTCATATTTAGGGGGAACTTTAATTTGGTGCCATATTTGACGGGAACTTTAATTCTTTAAAGATGGCAACGGTGCCATATTTGACGGGAACTTTAATTCTTTAAAGATGACAACGGTGCCATATTTGACGGAAACTTTAATTCTTTAAAGATGACAACAGTGTCATATTTGGTGAAAACTTTAATTCTTTAAAGATCGTAACGGTGTCATATATAATTCTTTTATATATAGTATGAATGTGAATATAGAAAATAACATTACCAATTAATAGATATTAGTTAATTTTCATTTTACATTTTCTTACCAAATAAGTTTATTATTAACTATTTGACCAGATTACCAAAGTTTGGGCGGGAAAATGAAATAGGATGAATGATTTTACTTTTATATATAGTAGAGATTACTTGAGATTCTAATTCAAAGTAATGATATATATACTTTATCCAATGATTTAAAAATTATAAAAATTATCACCTCACATCAAAGTAATGATATTCATTATCCCACATGAAATTAGTCTGTGCAACGTTTTTAATTTTACATAGTAAAACCTTCCTAATTATATACATTTTTTAGTATACATATCACCTACTATTAGTGTGTACAAAATCGCAAACAAATGTGTGCATTTTACTAAGAGTTTGGGGGATAGTATGATTTAATTTCTATTGCACAGACTCATAGACGGATATGCACAGTGCTCAATATTATTCCACAACACTGGGCACGCTTAGTAAAAATGCACACATTTATGGTACTATGGTTTCTATTGCACACACACATTGATAGAATCCCTCTAAATAAGGATAAGATTGTATTTCAATTATATTCTAATTCAAAAAAAGTAACTAAAATTACTATGCCACCCCTATGTATAAAATATATCCTAATATAAATGGGTTTTTAAATTCAATCCTTACCATTAATTAAATTTAATTAGATGGTTGAGATGGATCTCATGATCTCATATAAATAGGTGATCTCACTAGATCCAACCTCTATCTATCTATATATATATATATATATATATATATATATATATATATATATATATATATAGGTGACTTTGTCGCTCCGATTTTGTACTATAACTTTGATATTTAATTACAAGATATTGTAAAAATAAGATAATGGACAAGTAATGAATATCAATTGACAAATTTGAATGTAAAGAATTTTTGCATGAGAGAAAATAAAGACAATATAACTAATGAAATTATTTCTCTTATTTAATTTAATTTTTTGATAATGAATAATTTTTTCAAATAAAGGTATTGTAGACACATAAGTCTAAATTAAACAAATACATATGTATCATTTTTTGTTAGTTGTAGCTACTAATTTATTTAATTTAATAAGAGTAAATAGAGTGAGAAACTTAATTATGTCAAATTTGATTGAGATTAGGTTCGAACCTAAGATCTTTCTTATAGAAATTAATGGGTAAGTTAAAAGTTAACGGAATATTAACGAAGAAGAGAATATTTAACGGAAAACTTAACGGATAATCATAAAAGTAAGGTTAAATTAGGTAATCTCTATTAATAATATTAATCTGAATTATCTTAACCATCTATTTGATTAAATAATTCATCTGAACCATCCATTTGATTAAATAATTCATCTGAACCATCCATTTGATTAAATAATTTGACCGCCATTTTTTCTACCCATTTTAGGCCTAACTCTTTTTGGCTCTTATTAGTATAGTAGATATACATATATATATATATATTTGTGTGTGTGTATATATATATATATATGTGTGTGTGTGTGTGTGAGAGAGAGAGAGAGAGAGAGAGAGAACTAATGTATTACAGAGGATTATGAGGACTAATTGTGTACGTTAAATTTTAATATTCAATGGTATTGTATTTTTTGTTTTATGTTTTGGGTTATTTGTGGTTACATTAGGCTGGGGGTTATTATTGTCTTTTGTAGTAGTGTGTTTAATTTTGGAGGTTCTAATTTACCGTGTCTTTACGTAATTCAGCTTACTAATTCAATTAGTCACCATTTACTAATTCAATTTCCAACTTGTTACTAATACATTATACAATTCACCCTTTAATATTTTAATTTTTTTCTACAGTTTAATATTTAAAACTTAGAAATAAAAATACCGTTTATATTCGCGACTTTTGACCATCCTACCTTGAGGCACACAACATATGCGGCTCGGGCACACAATAACAACCCTAATGGCTCACGAAAATATTAAAACAATATATGAATGCAGGCTTCTACAATTTATAATAAATTAACCTATGGCTCATATGAAAATATTATATTACACTATTACCACACTTTCACATCAGTGGTGACTCTAAAAACATATAATTTGTAAGTAAATCTATTTGAAAGTCATTTTTTTTAGTGGTGAAAGAAAAGATTCAATATAATACCATCAAATATATAATATTGTCCGTACATATGACATTTATCATCCTAAAATGAATTAGAGTACTTGTAAAATATATACCTTCAATTTGTTGCGTTTGTTTTGAAACCAAAACTTAATTTGAATAGGATCCATCCCTAGTACAAGGGCCAACTCCTTTCTTTGAGTTTCATCGGGGTAAGGACACCCCTTAAAAAGCCTATAAATAATAAAAAAATTAATAATATAATATAATATCAAAAAATTAAAAATCTTAAAAAAAAAAACTCAATAATAATTTATTCTTTAAATTTTAAGAATATTATATATTTCAGTAATGATTATTACGATTCTAATTCTTGAATTTGATGTAGATTATGGTTGTTGACGCTTCCAGCCCCTCTAATTTGTTTGTGGCAGCGTTGGTTGTAACCCCACCGTAGGCATTACAGGATTTATTGTCTCTAATTGTTGACTTTCACCGCTCAAATTGTTTGTTGACAGTAAACAAAAAAATCCATTACATAAATCCCCAAACTCTTAGAAGGACAAAAGAGTTAAGTTTAAGCTAGGTATGGCCACGAGTGGATAACATGTGGGGTATATTCTCCATCATTGCCCCCAAATACATTTTCCATCCCATGTCCTTGTTAGGAAAATAATTCCGTCCCCTCCTTATCATTGTCCTCACAAGGAATATTTAGGACACGCTAATTATAGAAATATATTTAAAAATAATTAAAATTAAATCATTTCACAAAAATAAATGAAAAAAAAAAGGATTTAATCCTTCTTTCAAGAATACCAAATTAAGATAATAAATCCAAAATTATATATATATAAAAGGGTGGTGTGGGCCCACCCCAAATCTAATGGAGATCAGATTATTTTGTAATCTCCATCCCCGTCTCCATTTTCTAAATTTGTCATTTTTTCTAAGACAGGAATGCTGTTCCCAATCAAGATCGAAAACAGACATACTTGTGATTTGTTAAAAAAAAACTTAAGTATAAATGCTGAATTCTCTTTGGGATAGAGAGGAAGAGAGCTAGTTGTATGTATGAAATGTGTATACACAAACGCAGGTAGACAATGTATATATAGCTGCAGCTTAAGACCATGGCGTGGGCTTAGGTATTAATGGAGGGGGGGGGGGTAGGGGGGATATGGAGATGATGAGAAAATGACGAGGGCAAGGTGAGGAGCATCAGGGGAGATAATCTTTTTTTTTTTTTTTTTTTTTTCGCAAATATAATCGATATGGATGTGTTTGAAAATGGATGGAAAACATGAAAATTGCATAGAAATTGCATACAACTCCATGCATGCACTGCACGAAAGAAGCACAAAAGAAGCACGGCCGCTGAATCTGATCATCACTCTTCGTCAGGGGGTGGGACTTGGGAGGTTGAGATCAGGGAGGACGAATTCTTCCACTGGTGCCACCTCCGCGTTCAAATCTACATTGAGCACCACCCTCTCGCCGGCCGCCGCCTTCAGGGGAGATAATCTCATCACTGCTCCTTTGATATATATATATATATATATATATATATATATATATAATCTAGTTTTACAATGGAAAATATACATCATATTTCAAAAAAGTTGTATGTTTTATAAAGTATGTTGTTTTATTTACAAAATTAATAGAGATTATAGTTCAAAGTAATGATATCCATCCCACATGAAATATATTTTATTTGATAATTTTTAGGCTATGAAATAATTGTTAAGTGATATATATATATATATATATATATATTAGTTTTTCACGCACATTGCACGAATGATATAATATCTCATGATTATTTTTAAATAAGTATTAACTTTATATAGATATTTATTAATATTTCTCATTAATATTTTCACTTTTCAGGTGTAATTTTACACCTCAAAAGTCAAAATATTAATGAGAAATATTAATCTGCAATTAAAAACGTACATAATTACGTTAGGTGAAGGGCTTCTTGCGAATCGAAATGTGCTTAAATAGTTGAGTTTGACCTTGGGATGATTACGGGATGATTACCCTTCTTTCATCAATACCAAATTAAGAGAATAAATTTAAAATAATAATATTATATGTGACAGGGTAATTGGGTACCCGACCCGGAACCATTGTCATAACCAAGTTGCCGTTCAAACTACCCGACACCTCACTCCTCAGCATCAATGCGCAACGGTCCAACTCCTCAGCATTGATGGCCAACGTTCACCTCCTCAGCGTTGATGACAGACATTCAAGCATTCAATACCTCAGGTATTGATGTCCAACGGTCAGCATTCAATACCTCAGGTATTGATGTCCAACGGTCACTGAACTGAATGGAATAAAAGGGCTCACAACCACGTAGTGGGGGGCTCTCTGACACTTCTTACACTTCTTGCTAGAGAATACATATCTCTTGTACACTGAGCACTACGCTCAATATTGTTCTCAAGTACTCAAACACTGTACCATCTTACTTCAATAATACTCAGATTACATACCCAGTAATCCGTTATTACCGTCAATATGTATACGGGTTAGGCGGCCCATCCCATTCTTGACGGAGAACATATTACTTTGTAATCTTTATTCGGGTCCCAATTTTTAAAATTTGTAATTGTTCTCTGTTCTAAAAGGATGGTGTTCCTAATCAATTAAGTTCAAATTAAAAATAATGACAATCCCTAGACAATGTATGAAAAAGCGAATTGTATGTATGAAATGTATATTATACAAACTTAGGTTGACAATGTATATATAGCTGCAGCTTATGACCATGGCATGGGCTTGGATATTAAGAATACTGGCAATCTAATCACTGCTCCTTTGACATATATAATCTAGTTTTATAACCGAAAATATACATCGTATTTCAAACAAGTTGTATGATTTATAATGTGTATTGCTTTATTTACAAAATTACTTGAGATTCTAATTCAAAGTAATGATATTCTATCATCCCACATTAAATATACTTGATCCAATGATTTAAATATTATAAAAATTATCATCTCACATCAAAGTAATGATATTCATCATCCCACATAAAATTAGTCTAAGTAATGATATTCATCATCCCACATAAAATTAGTCTGTGCAACATTTTTAGTTTTACATAGTAAAACCTTTTTAATTATATACGTTTTTTAGTATACATATCACCTACCATTAGTGTGTGCAAAACCGCAAACAAGTGTGTGCATTTTACTAAGAGTTTGGGGGATAGTATGGTTTCGATTGCACACACTCATAGACGGATATGCACAGTGCTCAATATTATTCCACAACACTGGGGACGCTTAGTAAAAATGCACACATCAGTCTACGTGTTTGCACACATTTATGGTACTATGGTTTCTATTGCACACACACATTAATAGAATCCCTCTAAATAAGGATAATATTGTATTTCAATTATATTCTAATTCAAAGTATTAAATATATCCTAATATAAATAGGTTTTTAAATTCAATCCTTACCATTAATTAAATTTAATTAGATGATTGAGATGGACGTCATGATCTCATATAAATAGGGTGATCTCACTGGATCCAACATATATATATATATATATATATATATATATATATATATATATATATATATATATATATATATATATATATATATATATATATATATATATATATATA
>NC_044925.1:1786224-1805092 GCF_003576645.1 Ipomoea triloba | reverse complement strand
ATATATATATATATATATATATATATATATATATATATATATATATATATATATATATATATATATATATATATATATATATATATATATATATATATAATATATCGATGCAATCTATACTTCCATCTCATTTTTTATTCCAAATAAGATTTCACAAATTTGTCTTTTATTATATTTAATTTATTAGATTGTAATATACGTTTCATACGTATTTTATATTCATCGGATTAATGTGAGATTCGTGTATTAGTCAATTATATTACAAATTTACATGTTTTCATTACTTTTATTAGGATTATAAAATGCAAAATGCATTCTTCTTGATGGAAAATATTTTGAAAATGTGGGAGTGAAGATATATACCTATGTAAACGACAACAACGTTATTTCAAAATAGATTATTGTACAGTTAATTCCATTTTATGTACTAAATTTATAGGTAACAGTCTATTTTAAGTCAGTTTTTTATCAGAGCATCCCTTTTGGTCCTAGTATTATTATGACATGACCATTTTTTATCTTCTATCAACAAAATTGTTGAAATGTCATTAAATACAAGAATATTCTAATCTTTTTAATACAAAGTGCATTGAATTAGTTATATTTTTTATGTTTATCTTTTTGGAAAAAAAATTATAATTGAAAATCGAAATGTCATTGTGTTTAATACTAGGACCAAAGTATGATATTTTGAAAAAAAAATGACTAAAAATAAATTGTCACCTATAAATCTATGACAAAAAATGGAATTAACTCATTTTTAAAATATACATCAATTGAAAAGAAAATTTTAATTTAACTTTATATAAATATTTAGCATTGATATTTTTGAGGTGTAATCTACAACTAAAAGCGTCCATAATTATATTACTATATTTAATGGCATTACTACAGACATTGACAATTATTGTGTGTGTAATGGAAGGCAGAGGGGAGATTTACTGAATTAAATTTGATAACTTAAATATAGGTGATATTAATTGATACTATAATTTTATATTTGGATCTAATTATGTCAATCTAAATAACTCTTTTAGAGATCTTTTATATTTATAGGTAAATAGCATTTTAGTCCTTGAATTATTCTCTCAAGTTATTTTATCACCTCATTTTATTGTCATTGCAGTATAACCCATAATTTTTCAAACAAGTTGCGATTTTAGTCTTTAGGTCTTCCTCAATATAGTTGGTATTTTGGTGTGGTTTTTGAAAAGTTTTTGTAAGTGTGATTAAGCAAGAGAAAATAGGGTTAGAGGGAAAAAAAGAAAAGGAAAAATAAAACAAAATTAAAAAACAGAAAAAAAAAATTTTAAAAAGATAGTTTACGCGCCCGCCTGGGCGCGAATCTGCGCCTCGTGAGGCGCAGTTATTATGCCATTTGGTGGGCCCCACTGAGGCTAACAAAATTTTGAAGTTGAAGGAGAAAAACACCCCTTAAATTTCATCTTCCCATTTGTATAAAAACTCATCAATTAGTTTTTATTCCTAAAACATTGTGCCAATGTTAACCAATGGGGATGGCCTTAGAGTAACAAAATTACTAAACTACTTTAGGGTATTAGTTAGTGCTTTGGTATTTTAATAATTTCTTTTTTATTATTATTATTTATAGCTTCTTCAATCTTGATATTTCATTTGCAAAATAGAATTGACAATTGTTTTCTCAATATTTTTCCTCTTCAAATGTAGTACTTCAAATGTAGTATATCATCCTATCCATGTCTCTCACACACACGCACGCTAAATTTTTTTTTTTTATTGCAACTGAAATCTTGAGACTGATTATTGCTATAACGAAGAAACATATGAAATTGTTAAAATATTCATTTACTATGTAAAACCTATTAGAATGTAACAGCTCCAATAACTAAAATTGCAACTTCTTTATTTAAAAGTCAGGAGCATGTGGTAGATGTTGTAGTAGTGGTAGTAGTAGTAGTGGTAGTAGTAGTAGTACTAGTAGTAGTGGTAGTCGTAGTAGTAGTAGTGGTAGTGGTAGTCGTAGTAGTAGTAGTGGTAGTGGTAGTCGTAGTGGTAGTCGTCGTAGTAGTAATCGTAGTGTAGTGGTAGTGGTAGTGGTAGTCGTAATGGTAGTCGTAGTCGTAGTAGTAGTAGTAAATAATAATAATAATAATAAGTATAATAATAATAATTCATTCAAATAATAATAATAAGTATAATACTAATAATTCATTCAAATAATAATAATAATAATAATAATTCTTTCAAAATAATAATAATAATAATTCTTTCAAAATAATAATAATAATAATAATAATAATAATAATTCTTTCAAAATAATAATAATACTAATAATTCTTTCAAATTATTAAAAAAAAAAGAGACAAAGAGTATGGGAGGAGGGGCAAAATTGTATTTACACCAACAAATTGTCCATCCTCTCAACCGAATTGCAATTCATGGGGGTACCCCATGAATTGCAATTCAACATTTGGAGGGAATTACAATTCTGCGTAATTCCCTCCAACCAAACACTGTAGTTTGAAAATTCACAATTTGCCCCCAAACTACATCCAACCAAATAGGCCATTACATCAAGTTGTATACTTAGAATACCCTATTTCTACTTACTCACTTTATTCTTTGACAATTGATTATTAGTTATTTTTATACTGTGAGTCCCAATAAAATGTCAGTATCAAAATTCTGTGACGGAGAGTAAAAATTGAGAGTACTAATATTTTGACTATTTTCTTAATAAAATAAAATCTAAGTTGCCATGTAAATATCATACTTTACTAATATGATAATAATAACGTCAATGTCACATCAACAAAATTAACGATACTACATGTCCTCCTATTTTTTACTTCCAACTTTTTACTTTTATACACAAAATTTTGATAGAAAATATTGTATTGGGACTCACATAAAAAAACTATCAATATTCGGTCAGAGAAAAGAATAAAATTTAGAGAGTCCAGAACTCTTTTACTCCGTATTATACTTTGATAAAAAAAACTTTTTGTTTTATTGAACATTTTTGTATAGTTAAGCCGTACCAAAGGCAGTTGTCGAAATGAGTGGGATGATTGGTCAGCAAAGTCAAAGCCAACAGTCCAAACGCCCAAAGGGCCTAAACTAAAACCCCCCTCCCGCCGCCCCGCCCCCCACTCCTTCACGACATCGTAGCAGCCTCCGGCCCTCCGCTCCTGAAATCGGAAAATGGCACTATCTCCCATCGCTCCGCCGCGCTCCGGCAGCTTGACCGCCTACGCTTTCTCACCGGCAACTACTTCAAATGCCAATTCTAAGAAGGCATCATCTTCTTTCACCAATATATCTCTGCGTTCTCCCTTCCACCGCTCTTCTCCTCTCAAGTAAGCATGGATTCCGTTTGATTAATTTCCTTGTTTTGATAAGAGCAACTTGAGTTTTGCATCAATTTGTAAATATGATAAATGTAGAAATTCGAGATTATTCCCTTTGGTGTTATCGGAAAATGAATTTCTACAATTTAAAATTTTTTTTTTTTCAGTTTTTGTCACTCACTCATTGGCGGACTCCGTATTGTTCATCCATGTGCTGTTATCTGTGTTTCAATGTATAATGTGTTGCTCGTGGGGGAAAAAGTGTGTGTTGTTTAGGATAAACTGAATCCAATTCGGAAAGTTGCAGTTTCAGATTAAATCATATTTCCTTGTACATTTAATAATTATTATATGGTAGAGTGTTAGCGATTGCTTTCAGTCTTGTAATTCATGTCCACAAAGTCACAGCTACACAAAATTTTAAACTTTTTGAGGTAGAAGTTTTGGTAATGAGTTTACTTGGCCTCCATGCTTCCTGTGTGAATCCTGGAAGTGTACTCATTATCATTGGCACTGATGTGCATGGGGTTATTCTTATGTTGTCTTGATGGCAACATTCTTTTTAACCAAATTGTTAAATGAATTCTTTTAATTGTATTACAGAATTGATTGTAGTTCACAATGGAGCACAAGTGACATGCCAAATTCACATGTAGCTATTGCAAGTGCAGGTACATTTACTGTCAGCTCTAGTCTTCATTGTGTTTTGACTGACCTTTTATATTATATATATATCTTCATTAATTTACATTAGATCTCGTATTTGCTTAACTTCTAGTGTTTTAACATACTGTTCAATGAATGAAACAATAGAGAAAACTCAGCTTCCCAAGGGTGATAGTTGGAGTGTGCATAAATTTGGTGGTACTTGTGTGGGAAGCTCTGAAAGGATACAGAATGTTGCAGATGTAATAAGCAAGGATACATCAGAGAGAAAATTGATTGTTGTGTCTGCAATGTCAAAAGTGACTGATATGATGTATGATTTAATATATAAAGCTCAATCTCGGGATGATTTATATACGAGTGCATTGGATGCTGTTCATGAGAAACACAAGTTAACTGCAGTAGATTTACTTGATGGAAGTGATCTTGCAGCTTTCTTATCAAAACTGCATGATGATATCAACAACCTTAAAGCCATGCTTCATGCAATATATATTGGTATGCCTGTTACCATGCTTGCTTTATATATTGGCGTGTCTCTTTCTTAAACCTTTTATGCATAAGTTGTTTTGCACCTAAGTTTTTGGCTCTTTAATATAATAAAATTTGTCTAAGGAAGCATTTCTAATTAACACCTATTAATAGAAAATTTATTGTGTTAAAAAGTTTGTCATGAAACTTTCTATCTAAAATATTTACGCATTTTCTTTCTAGTAGTCTTTCACTGGTGGTGAAGTGCACATATAAAACATTTTCTCGTAGGAGATTGAAGTCCACCAAGAAACACATCCTTGAGAAAGACTCAAAATTCAAGTGCACCCTGAAACAAATTTTTAGCCACCACAAGACAAATTGTGTATTTATTTATACAAAAGCTATGATTTTCTTTTCCCCTTTTTGATTTTCTTATGTTGTTCTACATTTGGTTTTTGGTAAAACATGGACTGGAAAAAATGGTTATATCAAGGGAAAGGAAATGAGTGAGGCTGGAGGTTTACTTAATTGCTAAGGAAGCTTTTAAGCTAGACACAACATTGTAATCTAGCTTCATGTGATCTCTCAGTTTTTATGAAGACTCAACCCCATAAACATAATTGCATAATATTTTAGTTGTACAGACAACCACATTTTCACAGAAAGATGAAAGCATACTGTGATCTTTGCTTCAATCTTTCATTATTGGCTCATACTAATTGATATTGTGTTAATTTTTTTATTTTAGTTTATTTACAGTATGCTATCCATTTTAATTTAATTCAAACCCCACTTCTCTGTCTATTTCCTTGTTTTCATCTTAACTTATGAGTCTGTTTCATTACAGCTGGTCATGCAACAGAATCATTTTCAGATTTTGTTGTCGGTCATGGAGAGCTATGGTCTGCTCACTTGCTATCTTTAGTTGTCAAAAAGGTGGTTTAAGAGTTGATTTTTTCTTTTTTTATTAATTAATTTATTCAGATATAAGATCACTAATTCAGAATTTCTTTTTTCAATTAAAAATTGGTCCAACTTTGTTGCCTAAATTTTTTATTTTATTTTATTTTTGTATTGCTGTAGAATGGTCTGGACTGTAACTGGATGGACACCAGGGAGGTCCTTATTGTAAACCCTACTAGTTCTAATCAAGTTGATCCAGATTATCAAGCATCGGAGGAAAGACTTGATCAATGGTACTCTAAAAACCCATCTAAGACAATCATTGCAACTGGTTTTATAGCGAGCACACCCCATAATATATCTACCACTTTGAAGAGAGATGGCAGTGACTTTTCTGCTGCTATTATGGGTTCTCTTGTTAGAGCACGCCAAGTTACAATATGGACAGATGTTGATGGCGTGTACAGTGCAGACCCAAGAAAAGGTTGATTAACTAGTAAATTAATCATCTTCTTTCTGCTATTAATCACTCGATAGTGTGACTGAATGAATCCCTTTACCCATTATCCTAGATTTAAAAAATGTTGGATAATAAAAAGTTATTGTTTATGCAGTCAGTGAGGCAGTAATACTGAAGACATTGACATACCAAGAGGCATGGGAAATGGTGCGGCCTTGATATTTTCTGAAACTCTCAACATTATTGAGACATCAACTTTATAACTTAAAAGTGCAATCTCTTTTGCAGTCATATTTTGGTGCTAATGTCTTACACCCTCGAACAATTGTTCCTGTGATGCAATACAACATTCCAATTGTCATAAAGAATATCTTCAACCTTTCTGCACCTGGAACAATGATCTGCCAGTCCCCTGACAGTGAACATGAAGAGGGACAGGGATCAGAATCCCTTGTCAAAGGATTTGCAACAATAGACAATCTAGCACTCGTGAATGTTGAAGGGTGAGAATGAAGCTCCGCCACTTGTTATTCATCTTCTATTTCTTTACATATAGTTACTTGCAAGTTTACTTTGCAGAACTGGAATGGCTGGTGTTCCTGGTACAGCTAGTGCTATTTTCAGTGCAGTGAAAGATGTCGGAGCTAATGTCATCATGATTTCCCAGGTATCAAGGTCATCTGATGCAAGTGAATTTACTTTTATGTGTACAATTGTCTTTGACTAGCATGATGCAGGCCAGTAGTGAGCACTCAGTATGCTTTGCTGTACCTGAAAAAGAAGTAAAAGCAGTTGCTGATGTTTTAGAATCCAGATTTTCTCAGGCTCTGGGTGCAGGGCGCCTTTCCCAGGTTTCATTTGAGTTCTTATTCTACCAATATATAACTCTGCATGTTTAATTCATTAGTTGCTTGCTGGCTCTGATAGCATGTCAAGATTTAAAATAGAGAAAACCCTAGTATATTAGTGAGTACATTGAGAATGCTTAATACATTGGTTGGGCATACACCATTTAATTATAGGAGAAAATACTACTAAAAACATCTGCTTTGTAACGAACTAATATTTCAAATTTATATTCTAGCAATCTGTATGCTTTAATCACAGATTTTGGGTTCCCTGTTAAATAAGTGTTTTTCAATTTTCAGATTGCAGTGATCCCAAACTGTAGCATTTTAGCTGCAGTTGGTCAAAGAATGGCAAGTACACCAGGAGTGAGTGCTACACTTTTCTCTGCTCTTGCGAAGGTTGGAAAACTTAAACATCTAGTCTTGCATTGAAACTTAATGGTGCTTCTATAATCTGTGGTTATTCTTTGATGTCAAAATTTTGAAATTTGGCATGTCAATGCAGGCGAATATCAATGTTCGTGCCATAGCTCAAGGTTGCTCAGAGTACAACATCACAGTAGTTGTTAAACGAGAAGATTGTGTAAGGGCTTTACGTGCTGTGCACTCAAGATTCTATTTGACAAAAACAACAATTGCAGTTGGTATCATTGGACCTGGGTTGATTGGTAGTACATTGCTTGACCAGCTCAAAGATCAGGTATACAAATTTATGTTGGTTACCAGGCATATTTGAACCTATAGAAGGCTCCACCCGCCCTCCAAACTCCTGGGTTACTCAGGCTTCATGTGGGGCATTCTTTCCTAGCCAAAGTATGTGAATGATAATCTGTGTGTATGTCTTTGCTCAACCAGTGCATAATAATGCAGAAAGTGAAAATCTTATAACCCATGGGTTGAGTGCGGCTCTAATTAATGCCCATGTCATCTTTGAATTAAGGTGAAAGATGTTTCTTTTTTGGAGTAACTTTCCTCAAAAAAGTATTTTCTTGTTGGTGTTGTTATAATTTCATCATGTTTTCATAAAGTAATTCTTTGTGGTTCTGACTAGTTCTTATCTTCAACATGGTGATAGAACCTTAAATATATAGCATTGTTGTTTTCTGTGGCAGGCTGCGTTCTTAAAGGAAAAGTTTAACATTGATTTGCGTGTTATGGGTATTACTGGATCAAAGAAAATGCTATTATCTGAGAAGTAAGTATTGAACACAGAATCATCTTTCATAAGTTTCATTATATTGGCAGTAGCATTATTTGGGTCTTCAAAATCCTTTTAAATGCTCACTTTTAATTCTGTTTTTAGCCAGAACATAAGAAAGCAACCATTTCCGGAGTGGAAAATTCTTTGTAATAGTAGTTTTGTTAAAGTTGGTGTTAAGTTGATTTCAGAAGTTTGTCTTTATCAATGCTGGCATTGAAGCATTTCAATTCCACTACCAATTTGTTAAATGCACTCTTCTTAATGAATAATGACATATGCCAATCCATAGGATAATTCAATACTGTATTAGATCATGCAATGAATTTATTCTATTTTCTTATTACTACAGAGTATTTATTTATTTATTTTTGGCTTTGGTTAGGATCGGATATTAGAAGTTTTTTTTTTGGTCATGATAGTAATATCTATTGCACGAAGTTAAGTATCAGTGTCATAATCTTAAGTGTAGTTAAATTATAGCATTGATTTAAATGTTTTTTGTTTTTTTAAATATATTTTCATAACATTGGTGTTAAGTGCTGTTCAATTTTCTCCATATAGTGATAGTGAAACATTCTTATCACTGTTCCTAGGGGTGTTGACTTGACAAGGTGGAAAGCGCTATTAAGTGAAAAAGGAGATATTGCTGACATGAATAAGTTTGTTCAGCATGTTCGTGAAAATCATTTTATCCCAAATACTGTTCTTGTAGATTGTACTGCAGATTCTTATGTTGCAAGCCATTATTATGACTGGTTGCATCGAGGAATACATGTGATCACTCCAAATAAAAAGGCCAATTCAGGACCACTTAACCAGGTAATATGTCAATATGTACCAATGGTCGGAATGGTTGGGATAAGCATTGTTGTGAACTTTCTGCGATCATCTATTATGATAAATGGATCTTTTCCTCTTCTAGTTCCTTCTCTATAACTGATTTTTATTTTTTTTTTGTATAACCATATTTGACACTGAACCTTTAACTTCAAAAGTGGCCACTTGCCCCTCAATTAGATGAAATTTAATCATTGTTAGTTGACTTAGTTCACTTGGCTACTAATGGTGGTTAACTTTGTATAATTGAAGAACTAATTATGGCTAAATTTATTTGCCTACTGTTATAATTTAGTGTTGAAGTGCTAAAAAATGATATAAATAGGGGCCAAAAAAGGGAACAATATTATACTTTACGTCCATACCAGTAATTATAAGCAATTTACTTCATCATCCTGCCCACCAGTGGCCTTCTTTTGAGAAGCTGTTTTTACCTTCATTTGACAGAATGGAAATAGAGAAAGCATCTATTAATTACTTAATTTGATTATTATTTTTTATTTATTTATTATTTGTTTGTAAATTTCAGTATTTAAAACTGAGAGCTCTTCAACGTCAATCCTATACACATTTCTTCTATGAAGCTACTGTTGGAGCTGGTTTGCCCATTATTAGTACCTTGCGTGGTCTTCTTGAAACTGGGGACAAAATATTGAAGATTGAGGGGATTTTCAGGTTTGTAAGAGGGCATGTTGTAATGCTACTTTTTATGTAGCTATCATAAAAAAAGCAAAGCCATGGACTACCATATTTAAGTTGGGCCGCATCCCTTACTTAAAATTCAATTTTGGATCTCATTATCATGAAAAAAAAAAAAAAAAAAAAAAAAACAACCGGCTAAAGTTTCCAATTCTAGTCTCAAATCTTCTGTCTGGTTTAAGTAGGAAAAATAAATTTGAACAGAGAATGCACATGAGAAGTAAGAGAAGCTCTCCTTTTATTTGTGATCTTTGTCTTTTTCTTATTCAACTGCTTTTCCATTAACTAATCTCTGCAGTGGAACTTTGAGTTACATATTCAACAACTTCATGGGATCACGGCCTTTTAGTGAAGTGGTCAAGGAAGCAAAAGAGGCAGGTTATACTGAACCAGATCCCAGAGACGACCTATCTGGAACTGATGTTGCCAGAAAGGTATTAGATGCTTAATGTTCAATTTTTTTCCTGACATTAATATGCTTCCGCCTATTACATACTGAGAGAGTTGAAGTGTGATCCCCTTTAATTGATGTTCCTTGATATTACCGATATATTCATTGTTGGAGTACATGGGAATGGGATGTTGGAAAGCTCTTTTATTCTTGGACTGCTTTATGTTTTCTTATATAATTTTCTTTGCACAGGTAATAATTCTTGCTCGAGAGTGTGGATTGAAGCTAGAACTTTCAGATATCTTGGTTAAGAACCTCGTTCCTGAGCCATTAAGGGTAATTTTGTAGTATAAATCACGGAACATTCCCAACTATATATAGCAGTCGTTTTCTTTTGAAGTGATAGTATTAGTTTATTCCAGGCCTGTGCATCAGCCGAGGACTTCATGCAGCAGCTGCCACAATTTGACGAAGACTTGGCTAAGCAAAGGCGGGAAGCTGAAGCTGCAGGGGAGGTAAGATCTAGACAGACACTTCGATGCCAGAATAGTTATCCCCGTCTCAGCGAACATTTAACCTTTTAGTAGAAATTATAGCAGAACGGCCTAAAATAACCGAACTGCAAATTGGATTAGTCAGTTGATGTGAATAAGCAGATTTGTTCTTAGTTGAATAAGCATTAGACATAGTCTAATGAACAATCTATGTCTGAAGGTGTTGAGATATGTTGGAGTGGTGGATGTTGCCAATCAAGAAGGGACCGTGAAATTACACAGATACGAGAAAGGGCACCCGTTCACTCAGCTCTCAGGGTCCGACAACATAATCGCCTTCACAACTGAAAGGTATGAGAAGCAGCCGCTCATTGTGCGTGGCCCAGGGGCCGGAGCTGAGGTGACTGCCGGAGGAGTTTTCAGTGACATATTACGGCTCGCCTCATACCTCGGTGCTCCCTCATAATTCCCTCTCGTCTTCCTTAGTATCGCCATTTTCCCAGTTCCTGCCATCAAGTTTTCCTCCATCTCTTCCGGACTTACAACAGTTAATCCCATAAGTTTTCTATTTTCCTGTTTGGTTTTGGTTATTTACAGAACATGAGTATGGCTTTGGAGTGTGTTGTAGATGAGCATGATATATATAAACACATATATATTGATGAAGTTCTAGTGTTTGCTGTTCTTCTTTCTTCTTGCTGACGAATAAAAATTATACATACAAATTATGAAACAACCTACTAGGGATGAAAGTAAATTATACTTTTAAAATGGTTGAAATTATCCACGAAACTAAATTATACTTTTAAAAGCGTTGAAATTATCCACGAAACTAAATTATACTTTTAAAAGGATTGTAATTATACTTGAGAGCATGGATGAGATGAGATGGGTTTTTATTTTATTTTATTTTATTTATGGAAAAGCTAATCGTGTTACCTGAAATACTATGTACCCGGTCCACCTTGTAAGGTAAATTTGTGTCTATTTACATACTGAATGTTTACAATTTATATGCTTACAATTTGAATTGTGAATATTCCCGAATGTAGAGAATAATTTGCCACTGAATTTGTGCTTTATGTGAAGTCTACCTTAAGTTCTTAGTCAGCAAAAGACTAATGTAAACCAATTTATATTGCTCATAGCTAATTGATTCAACCCAAAAATGTTAATAGATAGCTCTTCAAGTTAATTATTTAACTAATTTTGTTGAGATTACTCTGGATGTAATGAATTTTTTCTTTTTTAATTAAAGGTCTCCAGTTTGAGTTTTGAACCTTCCGGAATACAACAGGCGACGGTGGCTGGGATGTGACGGCGTGTTCCGCGGTGGTCGCCGGATGATTATTCCAATTAAGGAGAAGAATAATCACTCCGACCCCTCTTCAAGTTCATGCACTTTCCCAAAGTAACCTATCTAATTAACTAACTAATCCCTCTCTTAAACCGCCAATTAACCAGTACTAGTATTAAATTCACAAATCTTATTACATTTCACTTTCATTAAGAAAAAATTGTTCTATTATATCTAACAACGTTTGAACCTACTACAACAAAGGTCAACCAACATGCTCTCTTTGCACGTTCTCTCTCTCCCCCTCTCTTTCTCTCTCTCTTCTTTTGCTGCAACTGCTGATTTAACTTCCTCAACTTCTCCCTCCCATGGGACCCACCGGGGTGGGGGGAGGTTGGTGGGTCACCCTTTACACCCTTAGTTCAATTCACATTGCCATTTTTATATATAAATCAAACCTCCCTAATCCCTCCATTCCAAAAAAAAAAACTCCACAGCTCAAATTCTGCAAGAATTCACCAAGAAAACTTCAAGAAGATGAGTCTATCCAAGAAGAATATGGATGCGGCGGAGGAGAGTGGGTGGACGGATTATTTGCAGGATTTCTCAGTGGGAAACCAAAGGGATACTAATGGTGGAGATTATTATGATGATGATAGCTTTAATGGTGGAGCTTCTTTGCTGTCTGATGCTGCTTCTCACCCTGCATGGAAACATATTAATAAGAACCCATCATCATCACCATGCCCTTATTCTTCACTGCCTGGCTCTCAGGCTCTCAACAGACTAAATTTCAAGAAAGCAGTAGTAAGACCCAACACCAAACTCTCTGATCCTGATTTGGAAGACACTGCCAGCTCTCCTGTCAACAGTCCAAAGGTCAGATCATAACTTTTTTTTTTTTTTTTTAATTTTTTACATTAGGTTTTCCAAACCCGCGAACCTCTGCCCAATAGTCACTGGAGGAGGTAATCTTAGCCTTGTAGTATGAAAAATTCTAAGGTATTGATTCTGTGGATTTGTACTAGTAAAATCATACTATAAACTTAGTACAGCTTATGCCAACTAATCTTAACCCCCCAAATCTCTGCCCAAGAGTTGCTGGAGGAGATAACGTTAACCCTGTAATATGAAAAATTCTAAGATATTGATCAGTACCGTGTTGATTTGTACTAGTAAAACCATACTATAAACTCAGTATAAATTAGCACGGTTTCACTCAAGAAAAACCCCAAAAGTTTTAGTTCATGGTTAATCCTATTATAGTTGAAGATGAATACATTGGTTCTATGTATATATTTGTAGATGATTTTTTTTTTTTTTTATACTTAAAATTTGAATTGGAATAGTGTTTGGTTGTCATCACAGGTTAGTAGTCTCAAGCAGATGGAGAACAATTACAGGAGACAAGAAATCAATTCTGGGAATTATGTGGTAATTTGCACCTCTCAATATTTAAATTTTATAGAATTTTATTCTTGTTTTAATCTATTTACTTTATTTGATACTACGAGAAGATAAGGTTTTAATCTAAACTCGAATTTTTATTATTTTCTAAACCCTAAGTTAAATTATATTCCAAATCAGTTAGTCAGAAAATAAAATAATTTTTCAAAAAAATATTATTATTATTTTTTTAGGGTGTGATTATGGTTATAGGGAAAGGGAGCTGACTTTCAAGATTACCCAGAAATGCAGGGAGAGGGAAGAAGAAACATAAATTTTGCTGCAAAGAGTGATGAGGACAATATAGACTTGAAGAAAAGAGGGTTATGTGTAATGTCCTTGTTTATGAATTATAGTAATAATAATAATAATTGATATTTATTATTTATACAAAATATTTTCTTTCCTCCACTAAAAATGTAAATTATTTCAAGAACTACTATTTTCCAATGAGTAGTTTCTTTGACCAGCTGGTTATGAGCATGTTAATAAATCAATGATTTTCTATTTTTCTTGTTTGTGTGTGTTTTGAATTATTGATTATATACTAGATGATTTGAAAAAACTTAGTTTTAGTTTTTAGAGTATTTCATTACACAAATCTGTTGGGCGAAGGCCTAGAAGGTCAAGGGTCCATTTTATCATCATTAAACCGGCACGCAAATTTCTACCTGATCTGAGTATAAAAAACATAAAGTTGTTTGTTTTCACTATTAACTATAGTTTTTTGTGCAGTAGTAAATGTCTGATATGATAATTGACACACACACACACATATATATATATGAGCAAATATATATGAGCAAGTCACAAGTTGTTGAAATTGACAAGTGTTTGGAGATTGAGATTGTTGGGTAGAAGCTTGGCAGGAAAAGTCTATCATCGTGCATAATTCAATCAATGTTTTCTTTTAATTGTGACATAATGTAGGATAAAATAAAAGTTTCTTGATAATAAAAAATGTTGTATGCTAATATATAGTCAATGCTTGCTCTAATTACATTTCTATTTTCTTTTTATAATGTTGCTTCTAGATGAACCCTAGAATTTAATCAATTTATAGGTGAAGATTCACTAGTTGAACATGATATATAAGACTATAAGAATAGTTAATTTTCATAATAAAACTATATAGGTAAAAGTAGCTCTTTTTTTTTTTCTTCTTTTGTTCCTACATCTTTAATATAATTTAATTAACTTATTTAACCAACAAGCTAAGTTACTAATATTAATAAATATTTAAATATAATTAAATTACACGATAAATCTTGGTGAGATTCAAACCATTAACACCTACTATAGATTTATAGTTAGGTTAAGGTTGCTTCAACAAGTTTTTATATTGAGACATAAATTTAAATTATGTTTACTATCAAAAAGTGAAATTGTATAGCTTTTCTTTATGAAAACATTTTGCCCTTAGCTATGCCTGAATAGGGCTAATTCTTAATTGAATTAGTCCTAAGATACCAACAATTTATTTTTAAAAAAAATTTGGTCTTTTTTATTTTTTGTTTAGCTACAAAGAAAAAAATTAACTAGACACTACATGAAACGAAATCACACAACTCTCGCAAAATTTGCGATTAAAAGTGGATATACACTATGTGAGAATTCGAAAAATTCATGAAACCCAAACTCCAACTTTGGACCAAACAAGGCCATCCAGTTGGTATAAAAGTTTTCCTTGTTATTATTTTTAAATATATATATATATATATATATATATATATATATATATATATATTTTTTTTTTTATTTTTTTTTATTTTATTTTATACAAAGGGTAAAGAATGAAAAAATTAACTAGTTATGAAATGAGATTATGATGTGATGATTAGAGAATTCATCGAACTCAGACTGATTATTTAGTATCACTATGTCCTCACTCGGATTTGAACCTATGACTTTCCATTTAAAAAAATCATAGTTAATACTATTTGACCAGAAGGTTTTTGACTAAAGAAAAGCACTAAATTTAGTTAAACATGAATGCAAGACTTAGGAGGAGGGAAAGACCCCTCCATGTGCAGATGCACTGGGCAGGTGAAGACTGGTGGCTGGGAAGTCGTTTAGTTTAATTAGGGAATTAAATTCAGCTGTCTATCTTTCAACCATAAATTATTCCCTCAGATGAGCTAGGCTGCGTCTCCCATTCTCCTCTTTCAACATTTCTCACTACCTATTTTCTTCCTTCTACTATTATTGTACTTGGTTTCACAGGCCTAGAGTCTGGTGTAGCGGTTAGCATCTGTATAGCGTTTCGAGATCCTTCTTACAGTCATACTCCATAGATAAACCTTACTTTCATGCAATAGCTCCCGACCAGTTGTGCCATTTGAATTGACTAAATCCTCGCGACAAACTCCCCAAATTTAACTTAACCGGATGGGGATGCCTAACTCATTAGCCAGACCTTAACATTTAATGCAAAACAACCTTTGACACTATTGTCGCCCCGACCCCTACCTATTTTACAACAAACTAGCCACTTAGTCTGTCCATTCATTGGGTCTAACAAGGTCACGCATTCGGTGTGTGACATTAGTCTTATTAATTGGCATCCTTATCAATAGAGTTTTTTCACGGTATTTTAGGAGTTTTTGTAAGTGTGATTAGGAAAGAGAAAATGGGGAGAGATAGAAAAAAATAAAAAACAAATTAGAAATAACAAAAAAAAAAAAAGAAAAAAAGAAAACTGAGCCTGACGCGCCAAGCGGGCGCGTGCAGTGCACATGCCGCACGCGTGGCTGCAACTAGCTTCGAATTCCACACTGATAATTACTGTACTAATATCCCCATATTTGCAGAGCTAACTTTTTTTTTTTTTTTTCTCTTTCTTCAATTCTCTCACTTCCAACTAAGCATGCATTGTACTAATATCTCCCCAATAACTATTGATGTAGATGCCCTGACAACAATGATGCAGTTACAACTTACTATGCATGATTCTTTACAAAACAACAAAACAACATAAGATCAATAACGATTCATGTAATAAAAAGATTAAAGAAGTTAAAAATTAATATAAAAACATACCGTAAACCAATTCTCAAATTAAACATTTATTAGTATATCAAAAGTAATAGCTAGTAGTTAAGACATGACTTTATTTTCTTATACTTGTGTAGCAGTTAACGTAATATTCTGATGACAGAATGCTAGACTCAATTTTCCGAGCTTCCACCAACACCAAATCAAATACATTTTGACCAACTTGATTGGAGTTACGCGATTATATACTTCCCGTCTTGAAGAAAAAGTATTGAATTAACTCAACAAATATTCCAATTACCAAGATAATTCACCTAACACGTCAAGTGATCATTACTTGTCAGGATATATGTTTTCCTTTTTTGATTTGCTTTTTTTGAAAATATATTTAGATAGATCCAATTTGGTGAAAGTTTTTCAACAAAGGAATAAAGGAAGATGAGAAAACTAACATTCCAGCTATATGCAATATATACAGTATACGTTGTGCGTCTTTATACATACATAGACACACCCTAATAATAAATTATGAAACAATAAATTTTTTTAATATCTTTAATAGTACAATTTCGATTATTATGAATAAAAAAGTGAGGGTTTTTAGTAAGTATAAAATAATTTTATTTTTATTATTTAAAAATTATTTTTATACTTAATTGCACCATCAAAATTATATTAGGATGACATATGCTTAAACACATTTATACATTTTTTTTTATAGTTTTCATTGTCTTGCTACTTGGAAATTAGAAATATAACTTATCAATGTTGTTTGGAAAGAAAGGTCAGCGATCGAGTCTCACTAATGGTTCTGTGTTTAACTGAGTAAGTAAAATGCTCTGACTTGAACTCGAGACTGATGTTTAATGTTCTAATTATTCCTTTTCACTTACAATCAAATTATATTTTGAATTCCGTGTGATCACATTTATAATATAAATGAAATAATATTCATCTAATCAAATAATTTCAAATTTAGAACTAATTATATTAACTGGGACGGCTGAAAGAAAATGGAGTACATGGATTCCCCAAAGCCTAAAGTTGGCCAACCACTAATTGAAAGCCACTTCTAATTCAACTATTTAAGTGGGTTTGTACCTAATAATCCGAGATTATGCACATGATTAACATTATTTACTTCGAAATCCTTTTGGTCTATCTTATAGGCCTTATAGGCATGTCGTAAATGTCAAATCTTCAAATCAGCTTCATCCATCAATGATTTGACATGACACAAAATTAGCTTTGTTCATTAATGGTATAATCCAACATAGTATAATTAGTGTGTGACACAACTCAACTGGTCAATTAATTTAAAATATCTTTAAAAATTTTGTTTTCATGGTAACCGTAAAGTGTAAGATTTGAATCTTACTAATGAAAAAATAAAAATATATAAATTTTACCTTATTGTGAGTACTAAGATACAAGTATTTAAGAACATGTAGATAGGTTAGTTGAAGTCACCCCTCTTCAAATAGAAGCGGTGGAGGGTTGAGGTTCAAATCACTTAAGACATCACCAAAAGCTAATTTTTGAGGAGTTTTTTTCTAAGAATAATTGTGTGGGGTCGAGGGGAGATATGAGAGAAAAGATAAGATTGAAATTGAATTTGCAAAGAGGTGATTTTTTTTGTTCTTTTTGAGCCCATAGACTAAAAAAAAGTTTGTTCTGTCTTGCACACCAACAATGTCCAATAGTTACATATTATAAATTATAATATGATTAAAAATGTGATCGTTTTTAATTAAATTTAGACTATTTTCAATCACTTTCAGGTGGTCAGAAATTCCTAGATTTCCAGTTGTGTATGCACTGCACACCCATGTTAGGCGCGTTTATTATTATTGCTATTTTTTAAAAGTTTATTTTCTTCCTTTTTGTCCCTTTCCCCCTCCTCTCTCCTAATTCATTAAAAAACTTGAAAATTTCACTTAAATGCTGGTAATGCTCTTATATTTTACACAAGTTGGCGCAATGTTGTATGACACCAGACAATATATCAAATCAAGGAATTTAACGTTGTTACCTTAAAAAACAATGTGTGCAAGTTGTTGATTTAATAAGGATAAAGAATTAATATTCTTGACCACTTGTTATTATTATTAACTCATTTTGTCTTTAATTTTATTTTTAAAAAACAAATTTAACACTTTTGACCCCTAAAATTTGAACAGGTATAAATTTAATCTTTCAATGACTCACGATATAAATTTATTCCTTCAATTGTACTATTACTAAAGTGATATATTTGGTCGCTAAGAGAATACATATGTTATTTTATTAAGTGACATATAGGTAGTTAATTTGATTTGGGAGGGATTAGATAACTATTAAAGGATTAAATTTATGATTTGAATAACTAGAGACTAAATTTATACCATAATCACGGTTAATAGACAAATCATTTCCTTTTACTTTTTGAAGAACGGTGTCATGTTGTGCAACATTATATTATATATTGAACCCCATAAAAAGCGTCAAATTATTTCTTTGATTTTTCTTTTAGATGGAGGGAGGAGTTGAGAGTATTTTTCTTTGGATAAATTACACTTGTGTACTAGTCTGTAAATTACATAATAAATGTAAATCACACTAAGAAAATAAAATAATTATAGTTGAATTGTTGACTTCCTGTTGTATTTTTTTAATCATTTAGGTGAAAGAAAAAGAAGTTAAAAAAAAATGAAAATAGACGTTGAAAGGAATTCAGTCCCATCTGGCCTTTGAACAAATTCCTATTACATTCCAAATACTTTTTGTTCCTACATACCAAACCAAACCCAAAAAAAAAAAAAAAAAAAAAAAAAAAAAAAAAAAAAA
>NC_044925.1:1743820-1785506 GCF_003576645.1 Ipomoea triloba | reverse complement strand
AAAAAAAAAAAAAAAAAAAAAAAAAAAAAAAAAAACCTTTGTAGATTCATTCCCAACATCATCGTCTACGTGAAAGGATCCGAAATCCGATAAAAGATTACAACGCACCAAACGGACGCAAGTTGTGTATTAGTTAATCACTACATTATATTAGGTTGACCAATCACATTGTTACACACACTAAATTAACGACTGTCTAATGATGCAATTAGGAACATGGGTTGGATAACATGTCTATGTCATGTTGTGCCTTTAATGCCCTTCTCAATATCTCCATTGATGGCTTGCTTGTCTGCAAATTAAATTAATTAAATGCATTTCTTTAGTGTGGTCTTGTATGTGTTCATAGTTGTCATCATAAAACTTGACAAAAAGCTCCCAAGCACCTAGCTAGTCCAATTTATACGGCACACAATAATGTTATTGTGCTTCTTTTTTTCTTTCACAGCAATCACACAATTATATTCACCCGTAATACAAAACGTTCAACAATTAATTCATGTGTTAAAGTGGTCAGCTATAAATGTAGCTATATATTGACGATATTTTATAAGATTATATGTGAGTAGGTAAAATATACAATCACGTCAAAAGTAGAATGCGACTATATATAATATTTTATTTGATTATATATATATATATGTGTGTGTGTGTGTATTTACCAGTGTTCCTGTGAGTCCACAATGTTATATGAGTTCGTGTGTTCGTGTGGACAGATCTGAGCCATTGAATACTTGAAATGAATGACTTAGATCTGACCAATTGTGCAACTGTGCACTTCACTTGCACAATTCGCGTTGCACATTCGGCCAGATCTAAGCCATTGATCTCAACCATTCAATAACATAGATCTGTCCAGACAGACTCATATAACAAGATGGACTCATTTAATCACTAGTATATATATATATAGTATTGAATAAATCTATCCATTTAGGTTGATCAATGATTGAAAAATATGGGGAAAAGAAAAAAAAAAGTGTGAAATTTTAGTGACTATTACGAGCTTTAGTCATGCACTGAGACAAGTGTGGGAATGCATTTGTTAATAACTTATAAGGGTGTGTTGGTTTGCACATGAGAATTGGAACCGGAATGAGAATCAAATACTTGATAATATATGGTAATGGATTTTGGTGAAAGTATTCTGCATGTTTAGTAGTAGCGTAGAATTGGAATAATTACTAATATTGATATTTGGTTATGTATGACCCTATACTTGAGGAGGGATAAGATAGAATGATACCCGTTTTTAATTAGGGAATGCGGTTTTTAATTGAAGTGGTAATCAAATCTCATAGTTGTGTTTTAAAAAGTTGTCCAATCAACCAATAACTATAATTTTGATTTACATTTCCACTATGTAAATCCATGAATTGAACCAAATACACCCTAATAGAGCATATAAGATCTAAAAAGAGTAGACTCAAGTTTGTTGCATTGATGTATTAGAATACTGTCAGGATCAAACGCTTACCACAACGTCAAAAGTTATAGTTAGTAGTGAATTCACAACTTTATTTCTTTATACTTATGTAACAGTCAGTGTTACTCACCAAGCTGCCGCCCAACAAGTACAATAAATTTGAATGCATTGTTAGTCATCATTATTTTCCCCTTATTTCGAGTTGTTGTGTTCAATCTTTGCATATGGGAGTTTCAAATTATCCCGCAGTTTTTTACAAGAAGACATTTTCAGTTAGTTTGAATTTACAACTTACACAACAAGATTAATTATGTTTGTACTGTGAGATTTTTGGTTAAGGTGAGTTGAACAACTCATTTCTTTAAACTAAAATACAATTAGTGCACTAAAAATATGCTTTCTAAGGTGCTAATCTATATAACCCACCAACCATGACATATTATGGTGAAAGGTATTTTTCATGTATGAAGGCACATAGTATTGCCGTATTGAGATACTACAAAGAATCAAACACTCGTGGCAGACATGTTTTATCATATCAAAGAATGAATTAATCAACTAATTTTCTTCTGTTTTCCCACTAATAATTATTGCATGCACCGCACGTCAATAATATACATATAATAATCGTTGGTTATTAGTATTATTATTAATTTATTATATACTTCGTGTTTACCAACTTATGAATCATTGGACGTTTGATTCCCCAAACCTATTAATTAGTGATGCAATGTTCGCGCAAGTTGCTTAACTTAATACAACGTTGTATAGCAGGATAAAATAATTTTGTCCACGTGAACATCTCAATTGGTTATAGGGATAAAGTTTGAGAAGAAAAGACTCAGGATCGAGTTTCACCAGCGACAGTGTGAGAGCAACCTCTCAAAGTGCGCAATAAGCAAAGGTCTAGCCGGCCTCTGTGTTCAACTGAGTTATCATGATTTCTCAAAGTGCGCAATAAACAAAGGTCTAGTATGTGTGTTCTCAACTGAGTTATAATTATTTACATTCTTCTAGATGCTCTATCGAGGCGTGAGGGCCCTCTAAGTTACCATGATTTACGTAATATCCAGATGCTCTATCGGGTCGGGGCATGAGGGCCATTGGGATTGGACATTTAACTTTTTCGGAAGAAAAAAAAAATTTCACTAGAAATGTAGTGTAGCCGCCATTACTCAACATACATCACGCATATTTATAGACACACACATATATATAGAAAGAGGTTTTTAATGTGCGTGAAAGGAGTGGTTGGGTGGATTAAATATGATTCTCGTATAGTATAAGAAGGTTACGAGTCATCGCAGTACAATTTATTTCTACTATGTGATTTGCAAGCTATTATACACCAATGAGATTTATCAAGTGCACAACCTCACCTAATGGCGGTCGATTTCCTTCATCCTAAAAAATGAATTTTATAAGATCAGGTGTCAAATTTATCCCAGGTGAAACGTGCGGATAATCACAGCCTTTGATTTTGCCAAAATCAACAACCCAAAATGAAGAACTATTAAAAAAAAAAAACGTTGTAGCGTTATGGTTATTTTATGTAAGGTCATAGCTTAAGGTGCGTAAGTTTAAAGATTAAGGTGCATAAGTTCAAAGTTTAAGATGCGTAAGTTTATAGTTTAAGGTGCGTAAGTTTATAGGCATAGGTGCCTAAGTTTAAAGTTTAAGGTGCTTAAGTCTAAAACTTAATTAGGGTGCGTAATTAAGTTTATAACTTAAGGTGCGTATTTTTAAAGCTTAAGGTGCGTCACTTTATAGTTTAAGGTGCAATTGTTTAACTCTTAAGGTGTTTATGTTTAAAGTTTAAGATACATTATTTTCGAGCTTAAAGTGTATAAGTTCGAATCTTAAGGTGCGTCAGTTCAAGACACTTGATCATTTGCATCTATGTTTCTAGAAAGTGCGTTTTTTTTTTTAAAAAAAAAAATTACCTTCAATTTGAGCCGATGTTGATCTATATTAGATCAACGACTCAGATCTCACCATGTTTGTCACTTGGGAAAAGATTCGCACGTGAACGATCCCATATATATATATATATATATATATATATATATATTAAAAACATTCTGTTGTGATGTCTTCTACCAAAATAAAAATAATGAAAGTATTTTGATCATATCAAATAATTGAAAACAAAGAGTGATATGAAATCTTTTCTTTTATATACATATATATACTTGTATAGACACACCCGTGACAGAAGATTTGAATAATTGTTCATGACTAGACTAAAACAAGTACACTGTCAAGCGTTGATTGGGGTGGAATTAACATATGAATGTTTGACATCAAAACTCAATTGTTTCCTTATATTATTACATGGACCACACGCAAACTAGGAATCAATTTTTCTTGTGAGCATTTTTGTCCCAGAAAAATTAATGTTCCTAAGAATAAAAATAAGTTTTCAATTACACAAAATCTGAGAACCAGATCTTGCATCTTTGAATTCACGTAAAATATTGTTTGATTCCTTATAAAATTTTATGTTTAAAAGAGGGTTATGCTTCTGATCCTTGATCCCAATGATAAAAGTAAATTATTGCTAATCAAATTAAAAATTAAAGATTCAAATTTCATCAGTATTCAGTTGCTATTGAGGCAAACCGTTACACGAACTAGCACCATTGAACCTAGAAAAAATCCAAGAGATGATAAGTTAATTTCATCATTGTCATATTTTTCTGTGTTATCTGCAGGATACATTTGAGAATATATTTTAGATAAAGTTCTCAATTACACAACTTAACAATAAAATTCTTGGCAGAGCAACCTGAGATTTCTGTATATCTTCTTGTATCTCATAGGTCTTAATCGAGTATCCTTGTTACTTGTAAAGGGAGATTAAACGCTTAGAAAAGTTATTACACGTCTGAAGATGTCAAATGATCTAATTTTTGTTTCCTTATTTTTCTGTATTTTTTGTTGTATCTCAAAAATATTACAGCATGCAAGCACTTTTTCCAACATAAAATAGGCATTTTTGGGAGATAATTTTCTATAGAAAATATTTTATCCTTGTTCTAGTGACCAAAAAAAAATATTTATTTTTGACGTATTTTGATTTTGGAACATTAGTAAAAGCATGTTTTTTAATAGTGATATGTATTATAACAAACTTTTAGTTTTGAGTATGATAGATATATGAGTGATAGGGCCAAAGACCTTGTGGTCAAACGGCATCCGGTGTATACTCCCATGTGCAAGGGAGTGGGTTCGAGCGTTAGTGGAGGCATCTGTTGTTCGAGCCTTAGTGGAGGCATCTGTTGACTCTGTTGACTCTTTGTGCTTCAGTAGGTTGAGAAAGTAGCTATGAACAGATAGTACATTGTAACCGAGTCAGTAGAACTAAAAAAAATATATATGAGTGATAGGAATAGAAGTGGACTGATTCTTCCATGGATCAACTAGTGGGCTTGAGCCTAGTATCACTACCCCAACAAAAATATTCTCACATCATTGATCTTTGAAAACTTGAGCAACTCAATTACTCAATAGCCCATTAATGTGTAGAATAAGTCGATTTACTAAAATATATATACAAATGAAAAATGAAATTTAATTTTAGGAAACCCCATTTGACGACATAGCGTACTAATTAAAAAGCCCATCAATTTGGCAGGTCATACAATTTAGAGCTTACCCATACCCTATTCTTTTTATTACACGATAATACGGTTAATCCGACGAGTTAAACCCATTTTAATAATTTTATATGTGTTTTTAAAACGAAACCACCAAATTAAAGGTGGTCAAAGGTTAGGTAAACCCCATCTTATATTATAAAACATAATTATAATAAGAAGATTACAATGCATTGAATATGAATGAGTAGTTAAAAAGTAAATGGTAATATATCAACGAAGTTAAAGATAGGTCAATTGAAGCTAAAGCTTTAGAAACTAATGAATTTGATGGAATTGCTTGGTGTTGGATAGAAGCTTGGAAGGTTGAGTCAGCATCTTCAATTCCTATCGAAATGTAACACTAACTGCTATGTAAGTATAAGTAAGTTGTACATTTATTACTAGTTATAACTTTTGACATATTGATAAATGTTTAATCTTGACAATTGGTATGAGAATATGTCACGGTTTTTACACATTTTCTAATTAGCAAACTTTAACTTTCAAGACAACCAAAGCATCTAATGAATTATGAGTTCAATATATCTTGTTTAGCGGAAAGACGGATATTCCTTACTCATTATCAGACAATCACTTATTCACAAACTTCGTCTGGAGCTAATAGTTTTCATTTCCCATCACATGGAAAATTAACTCTATGCATATGTTCATGTTCATGCATTTTTTTTTAAAATGCAAGTTGAGGCATTATAATGAAGATTAGTCTATTTTCTTGTACAACAAATATTTGAAGGAAAGAATATGATAATTTTTATATTATGTAACCATTCTCACTAACGTAATAATTAATTAATAAGTGTACGTATATTTGTCTCAACCTAGTAATCTATCAAAATCAAGTTTATAGTTGAGTATGTCAACCAACAATACCAAAATCATACAGCCATAAAAATATATGCCCCCATGCAGGATCGAACTACAGGCCTTCAGTTTACAAGATTGACGCTCTACCACTGAGCTATAGGGCATGTTGGGTAAATTTTTACCAGTATTTTAGAGAGAAAATTATCTGTATTTAAGAGAATGAATGGATTCAAATTTAAGTCACTTTAAATTGAAATGACTAGTTTAAATATACTTTATGCTTAATATATTTGTCTTGAAACAATATAAAATTAAAAAGAAAAAACATGTTGTTCAAGTGTGAAATATATATATTAATTGGATCAATGACCTATCTTTTGATAACTTAATTGGTGACAGGATAATTGAACAAGGTATTGGATTCGACCCGATGCACTTGGTCCCATTGAAGTAATGATGACAGTCAAATAGTAACGGTCAATAGCATATGGAACGGTTACAAGAGGCGAGCACACTTATGGAGGGAGGCGCCTCAATTAACTGAGGAGGTTGTGTCACTTAATAGGAGGCCGTTGTGCAATTATTGTAACTGTTAAAGTTTATAGTATAAAGGAAGAGCCTATGTCACAACAAGGGGGATGCTTTAAAAAAATAGTGTACTCTGAATATAGTAAGACAATCGATTTACTTCTTTCCTAATATACATCGGTAACATATTTACCGTCACTTAGGTCGAATGATCTTGAACTAATGATTGAGCTTATCCTTATCAGACTTAGCTTAGAAGACCTTAGCATGGTGGAGTCATTGAAGAGTTTTAAAAAAATGGTCTAAATGACTTTAGTTTAGTGAGATCATCTTGTGATGGCTTGGAGGGAACGAGCTCGACCCAACAAGGTTATCTCAAAATGTTGGTGACCTTGACCTAATGAGGTAATCTTGGAGGCTTGGATGAGCTCAACCCTAGCTCATCGTTGTTTTCCAAGCTCCAATGTTGGAGTCAATAGAAGTTCATTCTGTTGTTATGTTGTCGAATTCTTGGCAAAGTTGGGACATTCTTGGTTTATCTTGCTGCCGGTATGTGACCTTGAGCTTATGTTGGCTACAGCTTGGACAAGGCCTTTCCTTCTTAGAATAGGATTAGGTTACTTTAAGCTTGGGTATGTTTCTCTCTTGGGCTTGAGGCTACTCCCTTTGATTTTGTAAATATTGATTTTTGGATTAATAAATTGATATTTTTTGGAAAAAAAATAAAGAAAGAATCAATAACGAACCCCAAAAGGATTGTACTAATGGAGATATTGGGTTGACCATCTTGAGAAGACTTAATTAAGCTGAATGACCCTAACCCATGGGTAAGGTCATCTTGACCATGGGGTATGTGTCAAGGGAATTTGACCATTAAACTCATCTGATCTCGATTATTCATCATGAGATAGACTTGTGGAGTTGGCATCAATTTTAGGGAATTAGGATCAACAAGGCCGTTGAGGGAGTGTTCGATTCGATTGGTCGTTGTCTAAAAGTCATTAGAAACTTTGTATAAATATTATATACATTGTTTAGAATAAGGTAATGCATACGTTCTATTCTTACAACACCCTCAGTGATTTTACAGGGTCAATTTATAAAAAAGATAATGAATTGTTTATCATTTTTCTTTCGTATTTATTTTCCTTATTTAAATTTAGTTAAAGATATCCTCATTTTAACTATTTCCATCAACAAGATTTTCTTAACGAGTGCCAATGATAATATATTGTTATTGAAGCAATAAATGTGTGCTGAAGCCTTTAACATTATATTGTCCTATATCGTTGTGTATCAAATATCAAACATTTATTGTTTCATGGTTTAATAAAAATTACAAAATATTTAACATTTTTCTAGGTGTATCAAGTATCAAACATTTATTCTATCACGATTTAATAAAAAAAATTCAAAACATCAGATGCAAAACTTCAATGCCTTTAATAAAAGGCAATTCAAATCATCAGATGCATGCAAAACTTCAATGCCCCCATGCAGGATCGAACTACAGACCTTCAGTTTACAAGACTGACGCTCTACCACTGAGCTATAGGGGCTTTGACGTTCATTGTTGAAATTATGCTTATTAGTTAATATAGGAATGGATATCAAAGCATGAATGATAAATCAAATGGTATGTCACTGTTGTGATTTTAATACTTTGTTTTGAAATCTCTTAATATTTAATAATTATACTGAGTATTAATTTCTTCAAACCTTCAATAATTACTCAAGTCTTGAATTGTAAGAAGGGAAAATGACGGTTTTATTCAATTAGTTATACCTAAATTGTAAATTTTGTCTATAAATTATTATTTTATACATAATTTTTCATTTAATTATGTTAAAAGTGGCATTTTCAATACATTACTTATAGATTTTGTTAAAATTAACAATTTATTTTGAATTCCCAAATTATTAAAAGATATATTGTTCAATTTGTAAAATTTTCCCAAATTTCCTCCATGAATCTTCATATATATGCTACTCTTACTACAAAATCATTGGTATGTAAATACTTGTTTTTCTTGATTGAGGATGAATTTGAGAAACAAAAATGACAAGCAGAAGATTACTTAGGATTAAACATACACCGAATTAAATTGTAAGTTACTCTTTTTGATATCTCATTGAGTTTATGCCATAATGAGTAATATATGAAATTTAGTTATTTTAATATGTTAATTGACTGTGTGTATTGGTTTATACAAAATGTGAATGTAGTGGATTACTATTTTAATCTAAACAATATTTTTGCTTATTATTGTAATTCGTTGGAGATCAGATGTAATCTTTTTTTCACTGTATCATGGGGTTTGGTTTTAGATTTAGTGAAAATTAGGTAGATGAGATAGTTATCTTTATTGGTCTTTAGACGAAACAAATAATGAATATATATATATATATATATATATATATATATATATATATATATATATATATATATATATATATAATGAGTTAATTCTATTTTTTGTCCTAATTTAAGGCGGTACTCTATTTTTAGTCTTTTTTTTTTATTAGAATTCTATTTTTTGTCCTAATTTAAGGTGGTACTCCATTTTTAGTCTTTTTTTTTTTTTATTAGAAATCCATTGTTAATAAAGGTCACAATGAAAAGTTTACTCAATACATACCCTCAAATAGTTTTCTTTCGTAACCCAAAAATGATGGAAATGATGGTTAGTCATTTCTCCATTATTTTGTCACATTCATTCCTTTTATGCTGATGAAAATCGCCTAGTTTGTGTACTGATCTGCATCGCCATAGCCCATACATGGAGAACCCACTTGTCGAAGCGTGCAATCATTATTGCATGAATCATGGTCCACACAGCTGTGTGGATCATAAATAAAAAATATATTTTTAATATATTAAAAGTATATTATTTATGTACTGAAAGTACATTATTTAAGTACTGAAAATATATTATTTTATATATACTATCAAATAATGTACTTTCAGTACAAAATAATGTATTTTTAATATAATAAAAATGTATCTTATATTCATGGTCCACACAGCTATGTGGACCATGGTCCACACAATAATTTGCTTCCAACCTTCATCCTTCGGCCTTCTTCAATGCCTAGGATTATTTTTAGATCATGATTCGTCACATGTCCAAACCGACGTTGTAGGTTAATAATTTTTATAATGAAGCGATACGACGTCGGCTATATCCCAAACCGACGTTGTATCGCTTCGTTGATTTTTATTTTTTTTAAAAAATGACCTACAATGTCTGTTTTATTGATAACCGACGTTGTAGGTAGCTCTCTTTTTTATTTTTTTTCGTTATTTATAACGTCGGTTATTAACAAATAACCGACGTTAAATGGTTTTAAACATTTTTTCTAAAATTTAATTAACCTTTAACGTCGGTTTTTCATATAACTGATGTTATAGGTTATTTCTGTAGTAGTGGACGCTGTTTCGCGCAATTTTTTTGCACGTGATCCGCTGCGATATATATTTTTATAACTCACAATATACATTATTCTAATTCATAAAATACATTATTTTAACTCATAAAATACATTATCTTACTCCAGAAGTTTCGTTATTCTAAATACATAAATTACAATATTCTAACACATAGTGTACATAATTCTAACACATAATGTACATTATACATTATTCTAACACATAAAGTACATTATTCTAACTCATAATATTATACAACGACGTCATTTTGGACCGTGGTACACACAATAATTTGCCTCCACCATATTGTCATACTAGAATATGAGATTTCTTGGGTGAGGGAATTTCACCTTGGTAGGGAAAAAAGAGGGGAAAAAACTTTATTATGTTCTTAACTTGAAAACCAATNTATATATATAATGAGTTAATTCTATTTTTTGTCCTAATTTAAGGCGGTACTCTATTTTTAGTCTTTTTTTTTTATTAGAATTCTATTTTTTGTCCTAATTTAAGGTGGTACTCCATTTTTAGTCTTTTTTTTTTTTTATTAGAAATCCATTGTTAATAAAGGTCACAATGAAAAGTTTACTCAATACATACCCTCAAATAGTTTTCTTTCGTAACCCAAAAATGATGGAAATGATGGTTAGTCATTTCTCCATTATTTTGTCACATTCATTCCTTTTATGCTGATGAAAATCGCCTAGTTTGTGTACTGATCTGCATCGCCATAGCCCATACATGGAGAACCCACTTGTCGAAGCGTGCAATCATTATTGCATGAATCATGGTCCACACAGCTGTGTGGATCATAAATAAAAAATATATTTTTAATATATTAAAAGTATATTATTTATGTACTGAAAGTACATTATTTAAGTACTGAAAATATATTATTTTATATATACTATCAAATAATGTACTTTCAGTACAAAATAATGTATTTTTAATATAATAAAAATGTATCTTATATTCATGGTCCACACAGCTATGTGGACCATGGTCCACACAATAATTTGCTTCCAACCTTCATCCTTCGGCCTTCTTCAATGCCTAGGATTATTTTTAGATCATGATTCGTCACATGTCCAAACCGACGTTGTAGGTTAATAATTTTTATAATGAAGCGATACGACGTCGGCTATATCCCAAACCGACGTTGTATCGCTTCGTTGATTTTTATTTTTTTTAAAAAATGACCTACAATGTCTGTTTTATTGATAACCGACGTTGTAGGTAGCTCTCTTTTTTATTTTTTTTCGTTATTTATAACGTCGGTTATTAACAAATAACCGACGTTAAATGGTTTTAAACATTTTTTCTAAAATTTAATTAACCTTTAACGTCGGTTTTTCATATAACTGATGTTATAGGTTATTTCTGTAGTAGTGGACGCTGTTTCGCGCAATTTTTTTGCACGTGATCCGCTGCGATATATATTTTTATAACTCACAATATACATTATTCTAATTCATAAAATACATTATTTTAACTCATAAAATACATTATCTTACTCCAGAAGTTTCGTTATTCTAAATACATAAATTACAATATTCTAACACATAGTGTACATAATTCTAACACATAATGTACATTATACATTATTCTAACACATAAAGTACATTATTCTAACTCATAATATTATACAACGACGTCATTTTGGACCGTGGTACACACAATAATTTGCCTCCACCATATTGTCATACTAGAATATGAGATTTCTTGGGTGAGGGAATTTCACCTTGGTAGGGAAAAAAGAGGGGAAAAAACTTTATTATGTTCTTAACTTGAAAACCAATCCATAACATATAGTTACTTGTGGGGAGTTGTGGAGTACTTGACAATATATTCCACAAGATCAGAATATATTGATGTTGCAGTGATAACTTAATTTCTTTGTGCAATATAATTCCGCATGCAAATTCTTATGTTTGTGGTTGTATATATTCAATGTAAGTAGTCATCAATATGCAGACTAACGTAACGTAAAAGTGTGAACGTAACATTGCCTGCGACCAACACAATGTCACTAAAATCAATAATCTATTACTACATAAGCATAAATTAAACAGCATATAATTATTTCAAGATTGTCACGCTAATTAACGTGGCAATAATTAAATTGAATAGTTCCGTATACACTTAACACTAATTATAGGTAACCAATTAGCCTCAAATTAATTCCATACATTTTTTAAATCACAAATTAAACCGAACACAACTTTTATTGAAGATCAACCTGCCCTTATGTGAGGAATTTTCCCCACTTTGATACAACCAAACATTTTATACTAAGCCTAAAAGGGGTGGCCGAGTGGGCGAAACATAATTTTTGTACTAGAAGGTCACAAGTTTGATTTTTGTTAATGCTCTTTTTGTTGAGTTCGTCGCACATGGTCTTTCTAGTGTGATTTACTACTACTATGCGGTTTATGAGCTATTACACAGGACCAGAGCTTACTCAATGCACACCCTTGGGATCGAGACTGATGAAATGCATCACCGAAACCCTAAAATAACCCTCATTGCCGATTTCATGTCACCGGGGACAATAAAGCCTAAAATAACCCTCATTACTGATGCACACCCTTGGGATCGAGACCAATGAATGTGTCATCGGAACCCTAAAATAACCCGCATTACCAATTTCATGTCACGGGGGACACGAAATCGTAAAATAACCCCCATTACTGATTTTTACTGTTGGATAATAGCTAGGCTATTGAAGCCATATATATGCACAACAATGACAAGTTAATATGCTTAATTATATTACCAACTTTTTTAAGTTTATAAATCTAATTATGTTTTTTTTTTATAAAGTTTAAGGATCTATTTGATCATTTTCTCCATAATTACTATAATTTGTACATACTAAGATATATATGAAGAACACTATGATCATTTTAACAGAGGTGGAATGTTTATGATTTAAGTCATGCATGAGAACTAACCATGCATATATATTTAACTATAGATATGTGTGCATGATTTGTTCATCATTTAATAGGATAGTTAATTCAGTTAATATAACATATATTAGAGTCAATGAACTAAAGATTCCCTTAGCTGGTGCATGATTGTGCATTTTGGTGTAGTAACATGCAAGAAAAAGAGAAAAAGTCAACTTATAGTATTTCAACTTAATTGTCTGCATGTTTTCTAATCATTTACAAGCAAACTCTTTCTCCTCTCCATTCACACTCAACCGAAAATGAAGGCAGCAATCATCAACTCATCTTGACAAAGTTGAACCATTAAAATTCAAATGTCTACTCATATTCGGTATGCATTTAACTAAATTAATGTAGATAGACATTGTTGGCCTCTAGCCGGGTTAGTTGAGTTCAGTCCCTACTCGATTCGAGACGTGGCGTTGTGCTTACTATGGAGGGATGTGGTTAAATGGTTAATATCCATCTACTTATCACCAATTGGTTTTAAGTAGAATATGATAATCAGATAGCCAAAGAACTATATGATTAAGTGTGAAAACAATTTGTGGGCATAGGTCGGGCCAAATCCAGTCACAGGGAAGTTCAAAATGCCTAAAATCATATTCGGGGTACACAATGAAAAATAACTATTTATACTAGTGTCTTCTCGAAATACTAAGAGTCTATGCAACAAAGTCATTAGGCCACCAAAACAAAGATGGTGTCTCATCTCCGTGTGATGACAGTAGCTCTCATAATCTTCAGGTACGAGAATAACTATTTTTTGGCCATCCATATTATAATTCTAATACATAAAGGTCATGAGTTTAATTCTTGTCATGCCAACACCTTCCCAGTTGAATTGTTTGCATAAGGTCTTCCTAGCTAGTGTGGTTTACCTCTTGTGTGATTTACGAATTATTACACATGAACAAATTTTACTCAATGCACACTGTAGGATAGTAGCTTCAGTCAAAATATCTCAATGTTAACCACTTCATCCAACACACTAATATATTGCTCTATTTGTGGATGGATAACTATTAGTTTCGTGGACGGATAATATTAGTTCGATCGTGCAAATGCACATTGATACTAGTGGATTTTATATGGTCCAATAATAAGTGGTGTAGGCTACGTACAACCATGTTGCATGCAAATTTTATAACATTATTTCATGCAAAGTCCACCGGCAGTTGTATTGTTTATTTAGATTGGATCAAGTTGATTACAAGTTACAATATTTCATCATCATCTTCTCTGTCAGATCCTCATAAACAAATACAAAAATGTTCATGAATCCTAGTATAAATAACCCGCAGTTTTGTTTGCTTGATCTATCAACTATCAACTATCAAATCTCGTAGGTAAAAGCAAATTTTGTTGTGATTAAGAATGGCTTCACAGAGGAACTATGGAGTTCTTGTTCTGCACATGATGTTTTTCCTTGTTGTGTCTCACTATTGTTATGCACAAGGCCTTAAAGCTAACTTCTACAAGAAAACATGCCCTGGAATGGAGTCTGTTGTGCAAAAGACGACGGCTCGCCTCATTTCCAAAGCACCAACTCTCGCGGCTCCTTTGCTCCGAATGCATTTTCATGATTGTTTCGTTAGGGTATGCAGTATAATTACCATTTCGGGTTTTCGGATTTTTTTAATAATTATGTTGTTTTTTTTTTAATTTTAATTTTCAAGTTTAAAATCGATCGAATTTGATCTCAATTGTTTTGTAGGGTTGTGATGGTTCTGTTCTATTGAACTCGACGAGTAATAACCAAGCAGAGAAAGATGCAATTCCCAACCTAAGTCTCAGAGGATTTCAAGTTATAGATGCTGTAAAATCTGAGGTAGAGAAGAAGTGCCCCGGGGTTGTTTCTTGTGCTGATATCCTAGCATTAGTAGCTCGAGATGCAGTTACAATGGTATGTTATGAATATAAATTCAAAAACATTATATTATGATGACATATATACCCTAGTTGAAAAATCAAAATAGTTTTGGGACTATATAATTTTAGTATATAAATGGATGTCACAGCTTAATGGACCATTTTGGAAAGTTCCATTGGGAAGAAGAGATGGAAGAGTTTCTAACATGTTGGAGGCTTTGAACGACTTACCCCCTCCATTTGGAAACATTTCCACCTTAACAACAATGTTTGCCTCCAAGGGTTTGAACAAGAAAGACTTGGTTGTTTTATCAGGTAACTTATATTAAGATCACTAGCAACTGTCATATAATATTATAGAACTTTCTAACGTACAATTAAACCTATAACTTATATTAAGATTACCATGGACATAAACACTAGCAATTGTCATATAATATTATAGAATGAACTTTCCTAAGTATAATTTCTGCGCGTCCCCTCACGTATGCCAACCAGTTATTTTTTATGACTCCATGTGTGGACCATAGTCTCTTTTAATCGAGTGATGAGAAAATTCAAACTCATGACATTTAGCATTAGATTTATTTTGATACCAAATTAAATCATATGCTTCATTTCTACTAAAAGGTTAAAGAATTAATGATTGTTTTGGTCCTTGACTATACCGTAATATCAAATTAGTCATCAATTATCAATTTTGACCAATTAAATCCTCAACTATTGATTTTGTAACCAATTTGGTCCTCTGTAATTACCAAATTGGTCATCGATTAGTTTAACGGATGACCAAATTGGTTACGAAATCAATAGTTGAGGATTAATTTGGTCAAAATTGATAGTCGAAAACCAATTAAGTAATTACTGCATAGTGTCCTCGACTATCAATTTTGACCAATTAAATCCTCAACTATTGATTTCGTAACTGATTTGATCCTCTGTAATTAGGGCTGTCAAAGTGGGCCAAAGCTCGCGGGTTGGCCCGCACCCGCCTCGCGGTGGGGCGGGTTAGGTCATGAAAAAATAGGCCCGCGAAAATGCGGGCCTAATGGGGCGAGCCAAAATTACCCGCAGCCCGCGCGGGCTAACTCGTGCAGACCGCGGGCCGGCCCGCGGGCTGTAAAAAATATTTTTAAAAATTATATATATATATATATATATATATATATATATATATATTCACACACTGTGAATATATATATTATTATTTAAAAAAAAAAACAAAAAGAGGAAGATGAAAAGTCCGCGGGCCTAACGGGCCGGTCCGCAAAAGCCCGTCTGAACTTTGGCCCGCGGTGGGGCGGGCCTAACGGGGCGGGCTAGCCCGCTTTGACAGTACGATCTGTAATGATCAAATTAGTCATCGATCCGCTTGATGGAGGACAAAATCAACAGTTGAGGATTAAATTGGTCAAAATTAATAGTCATAGACCAATTTAATAATTACAGCATAATCAAAATGATTGTTAATCCAAAATTAAACTGATAGTTGAATTGCACATATCTATAAATTTGCCGAACACTAATTGCATTCACTTTTTTGTTTGGTACAGGAGGACATACAATAGGAACTTCTCACTGCCCACCCTTTACCGACCGCCTCTACAACTTCACCGGCCGAGGAGACACCGATCCTACGATGGATCCCAAATACGTTGCCGCTCTGAAGAAGAAATGCCGACCGGGCGACAGCACAACACTGGTGGAGATAAATCCTGGGAGCTTCAAAACATTCGACGAAAAATATTTCACCGACGTAGCGAAGAGAAGAGGTCTCTTCCAGTCCGATGCCGCTCTCCTCAACGACAAGCAAACCAGGCGTTATGTCGTCCGGCAGGTCGCCACCGGCGGCGCCACCTTCTTCAAAGACTTCGCCAAATCCATGGTGAAAATGGGGAAGATTGGGGTTTTGACTGGGAAAAATGGTGAAATTAGAAAGCAGTGTGCTTTTGTTAATTAATTTATGTTGATGTATAATTAAGTGGGTCGTTTAATTAATTTATTAATTAGTAATGGTGAAATAAGGAAGCACTGTGATATTGTTATTTAATTTATAATTTAAATAAACAAAAAAAAATATATTGTAAAATCACTTATTTACATTCTTTGGCAAAAAGGATTGGAATAAAGTGTGTATTATTATTTAATTTAGTTTGATAGTAAGTTACATTATTGAATACGTATTTGTGATCTGTTCTGATATCAATTTTTAAGATCAAATGCTTAATTATCATTACGTCAAAAGTTACTATTTAGTAGCGAAGGCATAACATTATTTTCTTATACTTGTGTAGAAGTTAGTGCTATGTTCAATGACAAGATACTACACTCAGCTCTCCAAGTCACCGCCCAACAGTATCCCAATCACCCCATTCCCCTTAAATGCACATATAAAAAAAATAGTTGATAAGTAAAATATCCTACTAATTCTTTATTGTCAAATGTGATGGTCCCTGTTGAGATAATAAGTCTAGGGTCGAGGGTAATAAACTTATTCAACTTTTTAAACTTGTTTGAAAATCTAATAATTAAAATTACAAGCATTAGTTTTTAACAATAGCAAGGTATGTTGAAATCTTAACTAAATAGTAAAAAAAAAAAATCATTAAGAGTTTATTCAGTGAAAAATGTCTTAGGACACTAGTAAGTGATTATGACTTATGAGTATGAAAATATAATTAAGCAATATAAAGCATTATACGAAAATAGATGCGTGAAAATAAATGATACAAAAACAATTTATAGTCGTACAAGAGTTATTCCTAACAACAAGACTAAAGATGAGCCTACGTGCTCTCTATAATATTTTGTTCCACGTTGCTTGTGAAATAAAGAGTAGCGTTGAGTGGTTCAAGCTATCGGACCAACCCACTAAGTTTAATTTCACGCTAGCTCACTAGGGCTATTGGGTTTAGCAATTTCAAGCTATCGAATTAATTTTCTTATTGGGTTCAATTTTTAAAATCTAAATTAAACCTATTAATTTATTAATTTTTTTCAGATCAACCTATCAATTTCAATTCAAGTTAAGATTATATTTCTAATTATATGCCTGCAACAACTTGGGAAGGTGTCTTCATTTTCGATCACAAAATATTTAAACATGATGAGTTGCAAGCATGTTAGGTTTTGTACATATTTCTATAGTAGTGTTAGGCCACAATTATTATAATGTTAGACCAAATATTACTATAATGTTAGGCCATAATTTATATTTGATTGTCAAGTCAACTGAGCATAACCATATATATATGTCTTGGGTACAACGTTGTCATTGTTCAAACATCTCCAAATAATTAATTAATTTTTTGAGATCGTAGCTCTGGTTGGATAAAACAGTATCGCAGTCTTTGTTTATCTTCATCTGTTCAATAAAACAACACATAAAATTCTTTGATTTAAGAAACGCTCGGGATAAAATCTGCCTTATGAATCTAACTGATAATGACCTTAAGGAGATAAATCAGTTTAGGTTACTCATAGTTGATCAATTCAAATCAAGAAGGTCAATATATAATTTTTACCGGAGTCGAACTATAGCTTTCCACTCAAACCATAAAAGCTAATAAATAGTTATCATAGAAAGTAGATTTTCAAAACTTGTAGTGATTAAGTTAATTGTTTGAATGACTTGAGGACTTGAGAGCTTTAAAGTCTACAAGCTAGACGGCAAAAAATATTTATGTGTATTTACTTGGGAACTCATATTTTATGTTCTTGTCAACTGGTTTGAAAACATATTAAGAATTGCAACACCTGCTCGCACGTTTCTTCATTCTCACTATAAAAAGGACAATGTTTTTGATCTAGCTCTACCATCCACTTCCAAATAAACACCGAAAGAAAATTCTTTTCCTAAAAATGGCTATTTCAACTGTCCTTCTTCCTATGGTTTTGTCTCTTTCCCTCGTACAACTCGCGTACGCACAATCCTTGGATCAAGGGTTTTATGCCAACACATGCCCCAATGTGGTCGGCATTGTTAAACGCACGACGGCTAGTTTCATTTCTCAATCGCCCAGCCTTGCAGCTTCGTTGCTAAGATTGCATTTTCACGATTGTTTTGTTAGGGTAAGCTTGCCATTTCATGCATGCATGACTCCTTGCATATATATATTGAACAAAAAAGTTTCTAAGAATGTTAGTTATTACTATTTCGAAGTGCAAAATAGTAAACAAATTGTTATAAGGAATCTATTTATGTAACATGCATGGGTGTTAATAAGACTGATAGCACTTACCATTATGTCAAAATTTCTTAAATACACTTGCTGACGGGATGTTGGACTAGGTTCTCGAAGTCGACACCCAATAATCCCTTCCTAGCATCTGCCAAACCTATTTTAATACTAATTATTATATTAAACGCTTATCAGTGTGCCAAAAATTATAACTAGTGAAAGTGCATTTTTTTCTTTATACTTGCATAACCGTCAGTTTCATGTTTCGAAAATAATTGTTAGACTCGGGCGTCTAAGCTGACTCCCAACACCGGCCACTTTTCTTTAGTGGTCCAAAATCCAGACTACTTCCAACCACCTTGCCATTGGTGGACGAAAAAGTCATAACATTTTTTTTATTTTCAATATAATCACTTTTTTTGTGGTGTGGTAAAAAAAATGATTAGAATTTGATGCTTTTTCATCAGTACAATTATGTATGATATATTTATTACACCGGATGTTATTAGAACTAGTGTTAATAGTATATACACGATATAAAATAAATAGTATTTATAATTATATTCATGCTCAATTGAACATACAATATATCTATAAAGATTGAAAGTTACTTATTTTTGTCAGGGATGCGATGGTTCTGTGCTACTAAACTCTACAAATGGGATCCCAGCTGAGAAAGATGCAATCCCTAACAAAACCCTTAGAGGCTTCCAGGTCATTGATGCTGCAAAAGCCGCTTTGGAAGTGGTCTGTCCCGGTGTTGTTTCTTGTGCTGACATCTTAGCGCTGGTCGCCCGAGATGCGGTCACAATGGTAATGAAACTTGATTTTAAATAACTAATTAGAATTAAATTTCACTTAATTGGAATGCTATATATATATTTAAGTGCAGATCAATGGGCCATACTGGGCTGTTCCTTTAGGGAGAAGAGATGGAGTAGTGTCACTTTCCTCAGAAGCCTTAAACAGTCTGCCAGCCCCTTTTGCCAACATTAGTGATTTGAAATCAACTTTTGGTGCTTTGGGATTGAGCGTAAAGGACCTTGCTGTTTTATCAGGTAAAATATTCATTTCTTTCATGTTATATATTCTCGAAAATAAATATAAAAGGACAAATCACATTTCTAGTTCTTGAATTATTCTTCTTAGAAATTTCATCCCTACTCTTACTTGTTGCACAAAGTCTTGATAGGGTGATTTATCTTTTCTGTGTGAGTTGTTGGCTAGCTATTACACGATAATAGAATTTATCTTGTACACACCCTCAGAGTGGTTTCAAGTTTCCTTCTTCACCTAAAAATTTTTCGCCAACAAAGACAAAGAGGTGAGAGAAAAAGGAGGGAAAAGAAGTTGTCAAAAAAAAGGGTTTTATGCACCCCGCTGGGTGTGCCACACGCGCACCAAGCATTTTACATTTTTCTATTTCCTCTACAATGTAATATCTGTCTGTACATATTTTTTCAACCTATTGAAGCACAAACCGTCAATGCCCCACTGGAGTGTTTAAACGTGTGACCTCCCACTTGAAAGAGTTAGTGTCATCGAGTTACAACTTACAAGTTACTTGGCGCCCCACAAAAAACTTAAATAACTGTGAATTCAATTTTTTCTCAAACCCCCCATCTCTCCCTCCCAAGTTAGCTTGTCTTCCCTCTATCAAAAAAAAATAAAATAAAATAAAAACCTCCAAAAAAATATTCTTGGTGACGTTCCAAATTTGTCAATTTTTCATAAAAATATGTGCCAAAGTAAACTTGCATTGTATGAATGCATATAATGTGTTCTCTAATATCCTCTTTTCTTTTTACCGTGTGGTAAATAGGAGGACACACAATAGGCATTTCACACTGCCCTCCCTTCTCGGACCGGTTATACAACTTCACCGGCAACGGCGACACCGACCCAAGCATGGACCAGCGCTACATACAGCAGCTAAAGACCAAATGCCCGCCGGCGGACGTGACAACCACCGTGGAAATGGATCCCGGAAGTTCAAGAATCTTCAACACAGGTGTTTTGAATATTACTGACTCCATTACATTATAATATATGTTCATTTATACTTTCTCAACTTATTAAAGCACAAAGAGTCAATACCTTGATACTCGATCTCATGACCTCTTATTTGGGACCAATTGACCATAAAAATCTTTGACACAGGTTACTTCACTGCTGTGAGCGCAAGAAAAGGGTTATTCCAATCCGATGCAGCTCTTCTCAACGACGCTGAGACAAAGGCCTATGTCCAACAACAAACCAACTCTGCTACCTCAACTTTCCTTAAAGACTTCGCAGCGTCAATGGTGAAGATGGGTCAAATCGGAGTCCTCACCGGCAAGGCCGGAGAAATCAGGAAGAATTGTGCTCTTAGAAATTAGGGGTGTTCAACAGAACTTAGTCCCGGCTATTCAGGACACAAAAGTGTTTAAGAGTAAAATTTGTTGATTTGGTAGTATTCTGGCATTATTTTCATTGGTTTGGTCTTGACTATTTGGGACAGCTCTCTAAAAAACGTGTGGAATTTGTTTTAATTTCTAAGAAAACATTCATTACTTTATAAATTTAGTAATTTTTTTCTCTGAAAAAAAAAATGTTGCATATGCATTATTCTAAGGTGGAATGCCTCTTTTTTTTTTTTTAATTAATTAAATGTGGATTTTGTCAAATAATTAAATATTTGCAATTATGTCAAAAATGAAACTAGTAATGAAGGTATAATTTTATTTTGGAATGCCTTTGTTTTTTTATATTTGTATAACATTCGGTACAATATTTAGGTGCTAAACTTTATCATCTAAGCCAATGCCAGTTGAATTTTCAAAGTTATGGGATACCAAAGTTTCAGCATGCATGCATGTGGAATGTGTTTGGATGTGAAGCTGGTAGGGTTGAGTATATACCACTAGGGTGCCTGATTGGAAGAAGCATGATTCCTATATGATGGTTACGAGTCAAGCTCACCGCACAAAAAAAAACTATATATACAATACATTAGTGTGCTATATGATTAATTGTTAGTTTTATATATATATAAAAAGTTTAGTGTGGTATATGATTATCTGTTACACTGATGTAATTATTATGATCAAGTTAAATATTGTAATACTTATAACTGAAATTATACAAAGTATACCTTTATTATTGACTCATTGAGCATCTCACCCAATTGTAGACAAAGACTAATGAAACGGTCTCATACAAATTTTTGCAATAATATTATTACATACGTCAAAGTAGCAAAATATATAGAAAACAATGGTGAAGCACTTTCGTACTGAGGATGAGGTTATTTATACAATCTCCTTATCCTTAACATATATCCCAGACGACACGACATTATTGAAAACATGTGACAAATCAAAAATCCAGGATTCTTCAATTCACCTGTTAATTTACAATTGCACAATGCTTCCTGATCTCACCATCTGACCCTGTTTTCACCTGAATCCTCCCAAGTTTCTCCATCGATCTTGCAAACTTAGCATAGAAACTTTGAAGTGATCCCTGAGCTAGCTTGTTGACGAACGATTTTGATGTCGGGTTGGTTAACAAGGCTGCATCGGACTGGAAAAGCCCCCTTCTCTTTAGCACCAGTTTGTAGTAGCTAAGGTCGAATGTTCTGAAACTCCCAGGATCCATTTCTGCAATGATTTCGGTGTCGTTAATCCACTTGCACTTTCTCTCCTTGAGAACCGTTGCATACTCGCTGTCTAGGGATGGATCTTGGGCGCCGTAAATCCCGTTAAATTTGTATAGACGATCGGAGAAAGATGAACAGTGAGATATGCCAATTGTGTGCGCACCTAAAAACGTATGTTTTTCAATAGGAATCATAAAAATAGTATACTTTAACTTAATTATTGACCGAGCAGTTTAGAGAGTCGAGTCCAACATCCTACCATCGAAACGTGACATTAACTGCTATGTAAGTATGAAGAAGTAAAGTTGTGTCTTTGCTATTACTTATTTTGGCGTAGTAATAAGCTTTTGATGTGGTAATTGGTATCAAATAATGTTACATGTTTGAATCACATTGAAAGCATGTTGTGTAGTTGGAGGTGCTGGGAGGGATTGTTGGACGGCGGCTCGAAGAGCCGATGAGTCCAGCACCCCTCTAGCATCCATAGTTGCAGTAAGAGCTAGACGCTAGTCCTAACTCCTGGGAGGTCTAGGTCGTGTATGTGTATGAGTGTATCTCATATAGTATATTATATATATTATATATATCTCTTTCTTCTCCTATTTTATATATATATATATATATATATATATATATATATATATATATATATATATATATATATATATATATATATAAACAAGAACAGCTGCCCGGAGACGAATCGTCTTCGTCCGGCTTCGTCTCCATGGCCAAGAGATGAAGGAACCTTCGTCTGCCATGGAGACGAAGCGGACCTTCGTCTCCATGGCCAGGAGAGGAAGCCCGCCGGAGACAATTCGTCTTCGGCTGGCTGTTCTTGTTTTTTTTTTTTTTTTAATTAATTATTTTATTTAAAATTATTTTAAAATATTTTTTTTTAAATTGGTAACCGGAAGATCAGGTCAAACAAGTGACTTTGGATTCATTTGCATGAATTTGTGTAGTTCAGGGTGTTTTTTAATTCGATGGCCTAATTGCAGTTTCGTGTATAGTTCGGTAGCTTATTTGACCCTTATTCCTTATTTTAAAATATTAATAAAATAAGTCAATTCCTTTTTTGGTCCTGGACTNACCACTCGTTCGAGTTAACTCGGCTAACTCTGTCGAGTAGGGTGAGTTAACTCGGCCGAGTCCGCCGAACTCAACCCAGTCGGTCGAGTTAGGCGCTAGGCGGCTGCCTAGGGAACAATTTGCCTCGGCGTAGGAATGCTTAGCCCATATGTTGTGCTTAGTCGACCGATTTTTACAACTCATCGTGGTGGTAAGAGCTTAATCTAATGTAAATTAGATCGAGATTAAGACTAGACTTACCGGAGAGTAAGACCAGGTCCTTGAGGTCTAGCCCATTGTTGGCAAATTGGGTCTGTAGAACAGTGAAGTTACCAAACGGAGGAGGGAGATTATAGAGAGATTCTGTGGCGTTGGATATTCGGCCATCTCTCCGGCCAGTCGGAACATTCCAGTAAGGACCCCCCTATCATTTTCCGATGATGAAGAACAAAACACTGATTCATGAGAAAAAGAAAAACCCAAAACAGAATTACCAAGAATATGTTGTCATTAAGACTAATAATACTTACAATTACCAGAACAGAATCTCTGGCAGCCAAGGCAAGAATATCAGCACAAGAAACAATTCCAGGACACTCTTTCTCCACTATCCTCTTTATCCCATCAATGAATCCAAAGCCTCTCAGTGTCAGATTCGGGGATGCCGTCTTTTCAGTCTGGTTTTTTGTGGCTGAAGTGAAGTTCAGAAGAACAGATGCATCACATCCCTGCAAAGAAAACAACAATACTGTTAAAATCAAGCACTTATTACTATACTAAAAGTTTAGCTCACCCTAAGCAAAGGTATAACTTTATTTCCTAGATTTAGCCCGCCCTTACAGCACTAGTCTTATTGGGACTTGAACCCGTGACTTGGCTCTAATACCCCTTAGAATCAAGCGCTTAACATTACACCAAAAACTATAGCTCACCCTAAGCGAAGGTGCAACTTTATTTCATTATAGACCACCATCAATTTTCGAGAGGTAGGGTGTTGAACTTGGTCCATCCATATGATACTGGACTTGGCTCTTACCTACTTCCGTCAAACAATCCCCTAGCCACATAGTAACTTGGTCCTTAGTGGCCTCCACTCAACAATTCCCTCCCAACACCAGTCTTGCTAGGACTCAAACTGTGACCTGACTCTAATACCACCTAGAATCAAGCACTTACCACTACGTCAAAAGTTATAACTTACCCTAAGCAAATATGTAAACTTTAGTTCCTTATAGATCGCCATTACATTTTCGAGAGGCAGGGTACTGGATTTGGCCCTTCATTAACCTCCGCCCAACAATTCCCTAACCACGTGATGTTGGACTTGACTCTTACCTACCGCCTCCGCCCAACGATTCCTTAGCCACATGGTGCTAGACTTAGCCCTTATTAACCTCCGCCCAACAAACATCAACACAGAAAAGGACAAATGCTTTTTAGTTTATAAACATACATGTTTTTGAAATTAATGAATTACCCTGACAAAGCAATCATGGAAATGCAATCTGAGCATGGCTGCTGCTAAGGATGGAGCATTTGGGATGTGCTTCTTCACATATTCTTCAACCAGTTTCTCTGCTTTTGGGCAAGTCTGGGCATAAAAATTCATCTTCAGTTGAGCATGAACAGATCCTGCAATAATTCCTAGAATAATACACAAGGTTATTAAAATCCCAAAATTGCATAATTTAGTCATTTTAGTGTACTTCACAAGTACTAGAAAGTAGAAACTGTGTTCTTTTCTTTCGATCAGGGGTTTCTATATTCTTGAGCCATCTCGTAAAGCCACGAGCTTATTTATAGGACGCAATGTAACGTTAATGTCAAGTCCAACAAACAAGAGAGCATTTACATTATACATTTCAAATCACTCTCCCTATATATGTATATATATGTATATTTAACATGTATCTGTTTCTCAAACAACTAATTTTACACTTGTATTACTAATCAACCAACTTAACATCTTTCAATTTTTAGCATCTAGCCTATAACTTTTAAACCTTGTGAATTTCACTTTTCAACTAAAAATGTCAAATAGAGCCGATCGCTAAGGAACTCACAAAAAAAAAACAAAATATTAAAAAAAAAAACTTGGTGTATGTTGAGTGACACGTACTGGCTTCTACCTACGCAAAACGTAATACTCCGTAATTAATAGTTCGATGTAAATGTAAACCTAGCTAATTAATTATGTTGCTATGAATTTTTTAGGGTCCATTTAAAAAGTAGGCAAATGACTTCTTGAAAATACTTTTTAGAAAATGAGTCATCATTTTCTAGAAAACATTTTCTTTTTTTCGTGTTTGGTTGCACACCAGAAAATCGTCTTTGTGTGTTTGGTTCATTTTCTGAAAAATGAGTAGAATTGTATAATTAAACATTTTAAATATTTTATTTAAAGTATAAAAATATGTATAATAATATTAAAAATAATATTATTTATCAAAAAACAAAACAAAACAAAACAAACAAATCCAATTTCCGGATTTCCAAACAAGAACCGAGATCGCAAAATCAACTCTTGGAAACTAGGGGTGTTAGCGAACAGAGCTTTCGACAAACTACTCGTGTTCGTGTTCGTGTTCGGTAAGTGTTCGTTTATGTTCGTTTATTAAGGTAAACAAATATTAACAAACAAAATTTAAAGCTTGGTTAATAAATGAACAGAGTCTGAACAGTGGTAAGCTCGTTTGCTAAGAGATCGTGAACAAGCTCATTTGTGTTTGTTTAGTAATGTTCGCGAACAAGCTCGTTTATGTTCATTTAGTAATGTTCGCGAACAAACTCGTTAAGTGTTCATTTAATAATGTTCGCGAACATGTTCACAAACATATATAGTTGTGTTGTTTGTTTGGTTATTGTTTGTGAACGTAGATTATGTCTTGTTCACGAATGAATTGTGTTCATTAACATGTGCAGGTGTTTGGTAATTAAGTGTTCACGAACCTCTTCATGAACATACACGAACATGTTCGTGAACGTTAACAAACACTAACGAACGCTTAACAAACGAACACGAACGGGATTTTTTAAAATCTTAACAAACGAACACGAACACTCCAAAATCCTTAACAAACGAACACGAACAACTTCCGTTCGTTTATGTTTGGTTCGTTAACAGCCCTATTGGAAACCAGTCGGCCAGACTGATGTCGCATTGAAAACCAGTCAGCGGGACTGGTTTTCGATGACTGATTTCTGGTAGCTTGGTCTAGTAGAGCAACAGAGGCGTGGTAGAGGGCAGGGCTTGGTCTAGTAGAGAGAAGTAGCATAGGTGTTGTAGAGAGACTTGGAAAATAACTTCATCACAAAAAAAAAAACAAAAACAAAAAAAAAAACATTTTTCTAAAAAAAACATACTAATTTTCCATTGACTAATAGCACATTTTCTGTTCACCATACTTTTCTCCCTCTTGCCAAACACTGAAAACCCGATTTTTCAGATTTTCAAACACACCCCGGATGTATTCGGTCTTATATGCAAATTATACCATGCATGAGGATACACCTAACATCGTAGACCTTAGTCTAAAATAATATTTACATTCTGTATATACAATTAACATATTATATACTTTCAGTTAACATATTATATGCATAATTTGGACAAAATCTACCATGCACATGGTGATGAACTCTGATTCATAATATAACAATTGCTTTTTCAGATAATAGCTAGCATGCATCTCAAATATCACGACATTTCCTCAAAAAAAAAAAAAAAAAATTGCGACATCACATACAAGTGACTATCCTAGGTTGTCCAACACTAAACTTACACAAAAATCAGCACAATTTACATTGAAAAATATCCACTATGAACTATGATATGGAGAAATAGAGACCTCATGAAAAAGACCCAAGCTTGACTTATTGCTGAGTCAAACTGGTTGCTATCCAAGGAATTATTAGTTAGATGTAATGTAAATCTACTTTGGTAGATATATATTATATTTTGCCTATGTGATGTCCTTGAGTTTTCTTAATAATATTTTTGTAATATAAGTAAAATATAAATTTATTGTTCAGGTTTTATATTCATTATATTGGGGTCCATCTCAACCAAGTTGATTGTATAATTAGTTTAATAACTATTAGTTTTAAGTCCAACTCTCGGTGAGAGTTGTTTATTATTAGTTCTCTTGGTTTGAACAGGTTATTTATAGACAACCTAAGTTAGTTTACATTCTTATGGTCTTTTGTCGACTCGAGTTACAAGCTAAGGTAAATTCCATCCAAAGCGCACGTTCGAATATATATCGACTGTGGACTTTTCATAAATCAAAGGTTTATTCATCAATTATAATTTTAAAAAAGTGTTAAATAGGCCACTAAACTTTTACACTTTGTGTAATTAAATCATCCAAAAAAGAAGTACAATTAGACCATTAAAATTCAAAATGTCAAATTATATATAAAAATTATTTTTATTAATTTTTTAAAAAATTAAAAGTAAAAAATTATTTTTTAAAAAATTTTAGAAGAAGGTGGAGCACAGCCATAGTTGCCTCCACCTTCATCAGTTGTGAATGAAGGGGGATGACAGCTCTCGTTGCCCCCTTCTTTGTCCGATTTGGACGAATGGAAGGCAGCCATGGTTGCTCCCTCCTGAAAAAGACCATTGAGTAGTGGCTGTAAATTTTTATATAATCTTTTATAAAGAATGCTATGAAAAGATATAAGTCTCATGAAAAAAACTGAAACTCGACCAAGTTGCGGTCTATCTAAAAAATGTTAAATAATTAATACTCTGTAATTAATAATTAGATAATGACAAGGTTGGTAGATATATTAAGTTTTGCATGTGTGGTGTGCAAAGTTTTTTAAATATTAAATTTTGTAATATAATTAAATTATATATATATATATATATATATATATATATAAATCTGTTAATGTGGTTGCGTCTTCCCGTGTGGTCGGTGCGGTATACACAATTATGTATTTAAATATACACCACTAAATATTAGAAAATGCATAACAATTAAAATATACAAAAACACACAACACACTCGAAATAATACACCATAACTCCCTTGTCCTTAATTGTGCATTTCCGAACACTGTGTAGCGTATATTTGCATATTGGTGATGCGTACCTAATGATGCATATTTGTATTGTGCATTTTCTAACACTGAGTGGTGTATATTTGTATACATAGTGGTGCGGCCGCACTGACCGCACGTTAAGGCGCGACCACACTTGAACTCTACTATATATATATACTGATTAATTTTCATATCTTCTCTATTCATTTAACTAAAAGTTTATGCCATATTGATTATCAGTTTTAGTTCATTTCACCAAAACTTGACTTAATTACAATTGAGTCAAGCCTCTTAATTGCTATCTGAATATCAGAACGTGTAATAATTAATAGTTAGATGTCACGTAAACCTACTTTGATCAATATACTATAGTTTTGTATGTTCAGGTGGTTTCCTAAAGTTTTTGTTAATATTATTTTTATAATATAATTAAATTTTGTACTCAAATATATATATATATATATATATATATATATATATATATAATTAAATTTTAAAAATATATTTATTAATTAAAGTTTATGTCATATTTGTTATCAGTTTTAATTTGTTTAATATGGTGTTATTTAATTTAATAGTAATTTTGTTCTTTTAAAAAAAAATTAATAATATTATTGATTACATGTAATAGTCTAATATGATGAACTACTTGTAGACACACTGGACACCCGTTAACGGAAATTATTCTGTGGACCTGGATCTAATTGATACAATTACATATTAAATGTTCATAATTTATATAATAAATGTTCACAATTTAAATTGTGAATATTTAGCATGTAAATTGTGATAATTAAGTCTACGTTGCAAGGTAAACCCGGGTTCATGGTATACTATTGCCCGTGGACGGTGGGCCTAGGGGCGCAAGTAAAGTCACTAAACAAACTCAGCAATTTTACCAAATAATCAAATTAAATATTATTACAGAAAGCATCAGAGTAGCAAAATAGAAAACAATATAATGGTAAAGTACAATGGACCACACACAGTAAATCTAGTTACTGATGAGGTTATTTATACAATCTCCTTATACTTAACGTAAATCCCACACGACACGAGATTATTAAAAACTTGGGACAAATCAAAATTCAGCTGTTAATTTACAACTGCACATTGTTTCCTGATCTCACCATCCGACCCAGTTTTCACCTGAATCCTCCCAAGTTTCTCCACCGACGTCGCGAATTCGGCATAGAAATCTTGCAGTGATCCCTGAGCTAGCTTGTCGATGAACGATTTGGTTGTCGGGTTGGTTAACAAGGCTGCATCGGACTCGAAAAGCCCCCTTCTTTTGAGCACCAGTTTGTAGTAGCTAAGGTCAAATGTTCTGAAACTCCCAGGATCCATTTCTACTATGGTTGTATTGTCGTTAATTGACTTGCATTTTCTCGCCTTGAGAACCGTTGCATACTCGCTGTCGAGCGATGGATCTTGGGTGCCAAAAACCCCGGTGAAGTTGTATAGACGATTGGAGAAAGATGAACAATGAGAGATACCAATTGTATGTGCACCTAATATATTTCAACAAGAATTGCAATCAGTGATATAACTTTCAGAATTAAGCGTTTACCACTAAGCCAAAATTATAACTGGTAGCGAAGACAACTTTATTTCATTATATATTTGTTTAGTAATCAGCATAGGACAGTTGGGCTTGACCGTCAAACCGTGTAACTGGGACTTTAAGAATAATTTACCCTAAGTAGATTAAGATTAAGATTAGACTGCAACAAAATAAAGCGTTTACTACTATGTCAAAGGTATAACTAGTAGAAGGTAAATTTTACATTCGTGTAACAGTCAGCCTTATATTTTTATGATAGCTAGACTCAGCAGCTTAAAAGTAATAATCAATTTAAGAATAATTTACTCTAACTAAATTGAGATTAAGACTCGAGTTATTACCCGATAATAAGACGAGGTCCTTGAGGTCTAGCCCTTGGTTGGCAAAGAGGGTTTGGAGAACAGTGAAGTTACTAAACGGAGGTGGGATATTGTTGAGAGCTTCCGAGGCGTTGGATATCCGGCCATCTCTCCGGCCGGTCGGAACATTCCAGTAAGGACCACCCTATCATTTTCCGATGAAGAACAAGACAGTGATTCATGGGAAAATGTCAAAAAACCATAATGTTTTCATTAACACTAGTAATACTTACAATGACCAGAACAGAATCTCTGGCAACCAAGGCGAGAATATCAGCACAAGAAACAATTCCAGGACACTCTTTCTCCACTATCCTCTTTATCCCATCAATGAATCCAAAGCCTCTCAGTGTCAGATTCGGGGCCGCCGTCTTTTCAGTCTGGTTTTTTGTAGCTGAAGTGAAGTTCAGAAGAACAGAAGCATCACACCCCTTCAAACAAAACAAAACAAACCAACATTATAAGCTAGCACAGAAAAAGACAGAAATGTTTTTTTAGTACAATTAACTCTGTTATAATGTAATATCTGATATAAACATGTTTCTATAATCAGTGAATTACCCTGACAAAGCAATCATGGAAATGCATTCTGAGCATGGCTGCTGCTAAAGATGGAGCATTTGGGATGTGCTCTTTCACATATTCTTCAACCAGTTTCTCTGCTTTTGGGCAAGTCTGGGCATAGAAGTTCATCTTTAGCTGAGCATGAACAGATCCTAGAAAACACAAGATTAGAAACCCAAAATAGCAAAATTTAGCCATTTTTAGTGTACTTGTAGCTTCTCAAGTACTAGAAACTTTCGATCTTGGGTTTCTATATTAATTCTTGTGCTATTTCGACAGGAAAGCCACGAGCGTATTTATAGGCACTCAATGTAACGTTAATGTCAAGCCCGACAATCGTTAAGCTAATTTTCCTATATTATATATTTAAATGGGAAAAATAGAAATAATATTTTTATAACAGGTTGAGACAAAAGATTGAAGCCATCAACTTTTAACAACTTATATATACAATATTAAAATGTGTTTCAATGAAAAGCAATACTTATATGATGACTAAGGTTTATATAGCCTAAACTAGGGCCATAAAACATAGGGTGATGTTCCATTGAGAATCTCTCTTACTGTGAGAACTTGCGAATTTGCACCTAATTACGCACAATCTCATATTCTAGTACACAATGCATGAAATCTACCCAAAATAGCTTGTATGCATTTATGTAGACGATTGTGCATTGACTAAGTGGAAGTTCAAACAATTGTTATACGACATACCAAGGTTCATATTGCATTATGAACCCTTGTCCAAAAATTATGTGTTTGTAGTTAACCGATATTGTACTTTGCCGTTAACCATTTCTGTACCTATAAACAAATTGAAGGCACATAACATGATAATTACAAATACATAACATGATAATTAGAAACACATAAGCTATTAATTGCAAGGCATAATATGTTAATTGCATACACATAACATGTTAACCAGCATCTTATTATGTGTCTGCGATTAATATATTTTGTACCTATAGTTAACCGTTTATGTGTCTGTAGTTATCATGGTATGTATCTATAATTAGTTAATTACTATGTTATGTGCCTTTAATTTATTTATAGGTACAGAAATTGTTAACTACATGTACAGAATGTGTTAACTGCAGGTACATAATGTGAAAGTTATTTTTAAAGTAGATGTCAATCACAATGCAATGTAGACTTTGATCCATGATATAATTTCGCAATTGAAACCCGTGGCCCAAACTAGTGCAGTATGTGTTTGTGTCTTGCCTTAATTATAGATTATGTATAATTAACAAATTATGTAACTTAGCTAATAAAGTTGTTTTTGATCGTACAAAAAAAACTGTCACTAAAGATACTACTTTAAAAATTAATCCAACTCTCAAGCAAGCTAGGCTGTCTCTAACTAATCTGTGCTTAGTTTAGTTCTCTCCAACAAATAAACTATTATTTGACCAATATGAAGCCATTAAAAAAAAAAAAAGATTAGTTGAAAGGCGGTCTTTTCTTAACCGACCATCTTCGTACATTAACAAATATATTATTATTATTATTATTATTTATTGTTATTATTATTATCTCTGATTACATATTTTCTCAATCAATCACCTATGACATCCATACCATCTCATCTACATCTGGATTGGTAAAACATAGTAGGGTGTTTGGTAAATAGCTATTAGTTGATTGATTAATTGATAGCATTAGTTGATTGTAGAAAAATGTTTGATAAATTACTTGTTTTTTTTTTAACACTACTGACTCTATTACAATGCAGTATCTGTTCATAACTACTTTCTCAACCTATTGAAGCACAAGAGTCAATATTGACTCCACTAAAGCTTAAACCCACCACCTCCCGTATAAAGGGAAGGGTTTGATGCCACTGGACCACAAGGTCCTTGGCGATAAATTAATTGTTAGTTGATACTTGATTACATGTAAAATAATTTTCTCAAAAAGCTAATCGAAAAAACTGTTTTGAGTAGCTTTTTGAATTTTAAAATTTTGGAGTAATAAATTGTTACAAAAACCTAATTAATCAACACTCATATTTGATTGTTTAACCATGTCAAACAGCTAATAGTGATCAAATAAGTTAAAATTAACTGATAAACTAAATATGTTACCAAGCTATTATTATCCTAAATTACTCAAGTGTACATCAGTATCATCAAAGAAAATAAAGAAATCAAATTAAGCCCGACCAGAACTCTGAGTTCAAAATGAATTATTTATATAAAATTAAATAAATAATTAAGCTGTATAAATGATATACTTTGACCGAGAGATATCATGCATAGAGACGGTTAATTAATGAGGCAAGTAGAACTGTTACATATCTAAAACTATATCCCATCACCTACTCCAGGCCATGATTCCAAATAATAATGATTATAATACTTTTTTTTTTTAAACATAATGATTATAATACTAAGAAATGAAAAAATTAGTACATATTGATTAAAATAATATATATTTCCTAGCTGCATGCATACTATGCATTACCTAAAATTTTCTAATTTCTGGCAGCATGTTACTACACTACATACGACGTTTGATTCGTAGGGTGTCTAACATGCAGAATGCATGGAATATATATTGCTCCGAAATAAATTCATTAACTTTTACTTTAACGCTGGTCCTTATGTAACTTAATCTGTACCACAAGAAAAATATTGTGATTAAATTTTATATATTCAAGACTTTTCTTTTTTTTTTCCCCCCCTTTTTTTTGCTTATGTGCCTCTTGCTTTGTGTTAGGCCTATGTACAATTATGTTTACTTTAGGCTTGTGTGTCATTGCATTGTATCTCTTAAATTTAAAGTTTTCTCCAAAAATTTTGACTTGTATCCAATACAAATGATATACCGGTGCCAATAAGTACCATATAGACTTTCCAATGTGAAAAGAGTTTTTCATGCAAAAAATATGAAAGATGCATTTTAGGTCAATGCACTTGTACTTGTAGATAGTAAATTGTGCATTTTTAGTTGTCAAAAACTTGTTACCATGTAAATCTAGACCATTTAACAACTTGATCTAAAGAATCCATATTATTTCTTATTTTTAACACGGGTTATCTTTTTTACATGATCCCCTTCTCCTTTAGCAAGATGCTTGCACTACCATCACAATGTTATTAATTTTCATAATTTCATTTTTCATCATCACCAAATCACAGTTACTATTAATGTAGCACTATATGTCTATATAATATTTTTGGTATTCAAATTTGAGATAAAAATAAGAGAAAATGCAAAAAATATGAATCATTTATTAAACTTTTAAGGCAACCTAAACAATAAGTTATTAATTAGGATGTTGTTTTACACTTCTTTTTCCATACAACATTCAATATCTCCACTAAATTCAATTTAGATCAAATTTGTCAAATATAACTCTTACTCAAGAAAAATAACCTCAGACTTTGTAATTGCAATTTGCTTACCAACTCGCAAGTTGTTAATTTTGAAGGCTAAAATTCGTGTGAGACGGTCTCACACAAGTGTCATCCAATTTTGAATGTGGGTTGAATGTTTGATTGCTTACCAAGCAGCCAATGATATTACTAGCCAAGTCAGCTCATTCTACTGTATATGTTAGTGGGCATGTTTGTCATCATGTTCTTGAGAGAAATGAAAGGAGAGTGGAGGGGGGTGGGGGTGGGGGTGGAGGATCTTTTTATTTATTTTTATTTTTAAAAATGAAGTTAGTGAGATTGCTACTGATTTGATAATACTACTATAATAGAGGCCTGGTTGCTAAGGGACAGCAGGGGAAAATTAAATAATGAATGTACTTTTGTAATTAACTATAAAGCCAAAAGCAGTTTGGTTTTAGGAAATTATTTATTGGATGGAAATTTTTAAACAATTTGCTAAGACTAGACTAGAAATTTTGTGTAAATAAGTTTGAGGTGACATGATATATACGTTTAATTAATTAACATGTTCTATGAGATACATTAGTAATGTCAATGAGGTGAAATTCTAATAAAAAGGGAATGAGAGGTTACCTATTGAGGGTTGTGTTTGAACTTATGACATTCTATTTGGGAGAGTTATAGTTATGCCGCTTGATTACAATATCTTTGACGGAGATTTATTTTGATGAAGATTTAAATTTGTGTTATTTTAAATGTTATTATATAATAACAATAACAATAATAATAATAATAATAATAATAATAATAAAATTATATTACTCTATTATTTCGTATTCGACGTGTATAGTCTCAATATAAATTACTGCATCCTTTCGATATGCGTTAGATGGGAAAACACGAAGTTGGGTAAACAAAAATTTACCTAATTTAGTTTTTTTTTTTTTGAATACTACTGACTCTATTACACTGCAGTATCTGTTCATAACTACTTTCTCAACCTATTGAAGCACAGTCAATATTGCCCGCACTGAGGCTCGAACCCACCACCTCCCGTATAAAGGGAAGGGTTTGATGCCATATATCATGTCAACTCAAACTTATTTACACAAAATTTCTAGTCTAGTCTTAGCAAATTGTTTAAAAATTTCCATCCAATAAATAATTTCCCAAAACCAAACTGCTAATTTTGGCTTTATAGTTAATTACAAAAGTACATTCATTATTTAATTTTCCACTGCTGTCCCTTAGCAACCAGGCCTCTATTATAGTAGTATTATCAAATCAGTAGCAATCTCACTAACTTCATTTAAAAAAAAAAATAAAAATTAACCTAATTTAGTTAAGAAACATGTGTTCCACTTTTTTACCTGCACAAGATTATACTTCTATAGAAGGGGCATGTGGTGGTCTCATGCGGCTACGGCATTGTTGAGAAATGTATCTCGTTTGATGTGTTTTATTTTGAAAGGCATCCGTTAAAGTGGGTAAAGCATAATTATGATACTAAAAAATCACAAATTTAATTCTTGTCAATATTTTTTCAATTGAGTTAATAGCGCATGATCATTCCATTATGATTTAGTGATTTGCAAGCTATTAAATAAAAGTGGAGTTTACTAAAATCACTGTATAATATTCACTATCTAATGCGATATTTTGTGGTTAAGTGACATGTAATGACTCTCTCAAATGGGAGGTCATGAGATTGAGTCTCAGTGGAGGTGATATTGACTCTTTGTGCTTCAACAGACTGAGGAAGTATAGATGAACAAATACTACAATGTAATAGCGTTAATAGTACTTTAAAAAAAAAAAAAAAACCTCTTTATTTTCATTGAATACTTGTAAATTGGCAAACTCAATCATAAGTTAATAAATTTTAGGGATACTAATTTTTATATGCAATTAGTCAACATCATTACAATTTATAATTATACTTTATTCCTAACATTATCTTCAAGGTAATTAAAACTAAATGTCATAAGTTTGACCTCACTAAGAATAATTTTGGTGGGGTTTATAAGTTAATCTTTCTCTATAAAGTATTATGATTAGTTATCATCTTGGGATATATTCATTGATTGTATTAATAATATTCGTTGATCAATTTATATTGTAATTTTAGTAGAAAAATATAATTATGTATTTATCTTTTTTATTAAAAATAACTTCACATATATAATATATTAGGTCAAAATAATGCATACTTGGTGATTACAAAGACTCTCAGTGGGAACGGTCTATTAGGCTTCTTGATTTGAGCCAGCAGTCAGCTATAGATCAGACAACTTAAGATTATTTGCCTCCTTTTGGTCTTTTAATTACCAGCTAAGACGCAAATTTTACTGTGGACAGCGGTCCACCAAGTATTTTGGTCCAAGTGACAAAACAACGTCATTTTGATTAATGAAAACAGACGGATGAAACTGTCTTCATTCCGCGCAACTGCAATTCCCTTTCAACATAACTGCAGTTTCAGACGAATGAAACGGCCTCCGACAACTGCAGTATCAGTTCAACACAACTATAATATCAGTTCAACACAATTGTAGTATTATTTGAGATGAATTGTAGTATTAGTTAGGGACACAACTGCAGTATCAGTTCAACACAACTGCAGTATCAGTTCAACACAACTTCAGTATCATTTCAACACAACTATAGTATCATTTGAGATGAACTGTAGTATCAATTACGGAAATTTACGAGAGTCGTTTCTCCCACTTATTGAAACAACGTCGTTTAATTTTGGTGACCTTGGTGCACAATGCATCATTGTGGACTGCGGTTCACGATATAAGAACTACAACTAAGATTACAAGGCAGAATTTATCTAGTGCACACCACCAAATAGTGATTACGGGTTCCTCATCATTAAAAAAAAAAAATAGACACATACTTCAAAAATAACTGATAATAGCTTACAACATAAAATATAATTTTAGATGGACGCGTGTACTACATACCGCCACAACGAATACCTTGTAATCCCTTAACATATATAATTTAACAAATTGAGAGAGATAGAGAGAGAGGGAGAGAGATTCTTCTCCCTCGATCTTCGAAAAACTAAGATCATATAGATTATGACATCTTAACCACTAATGTTAGGGTTGAGATATGAAGTCGAAGGTTTTGAATGCTTTTATAAGTGATTTGTGACAAAAGCAAAATCAAGAAAAGGATTCCGTTGGAAGGTAATTACCATTTGAGGAATTAAATAACCATATCATATATTATTTAATGTATCTAAAATAGATAACAATCATATATGTATTTCAACCAAACACCTTGTGGTCTAGTGGCACTGGTTGCACCCTTGTATAGTACAACTTTGAAAACACAATGTACAAAATGTACAACTTTGAAAACACAATGTACAAAATGGTTAGCACTAAAAAATGGATGATTGAGACTTGTTATGTTTTTAGATTAGATTGTTTTATAATTTTGTTAATACCTTATTCAAGTGTAATGATTAGTAAAAGCCTCTAGTGAGGATTGAACTCACGATCTTTCGCTTACGAAGCGAATGCACTACCACTATGCTATAGAGGCTAGATTATTAAAAATAACCTAAATTTATGTTGCTTTGATACCTACTATCCACTCAATCAAAAAATACTCTAAATTGGAGAAGAAGAAGAATATGAGTAAAATAAGCCCTCAAAATTGTTATTAGAACAATTGAATTCATGTATTGAACTCCAAAAAAATTCAAATTAATAAATCATTAAACTTGAAAAAAAAAAAAAGTAACTAACCACCTTGTTGAATTAATAATTTCTTCAAAATGTTAATTAAAATAAAAGATAAAAGTGAATGATCATCAATTTTAATCACTTAAAATAATAATAAAATTGTATTGTGTATTAAAAATTATACAACCAACTAAATATTAAAACTTTAAAATAGAACTATAAAGTTTATGAAAATTATAAATAAACACATCTATAATATGTTGTGGTTGGATATATAGCAAATCTATTCTTTTAAAATACATTATAAAATTCAAGAAAATTTAAAAATGATCTTTTATAGCAATTTTGATGGTATACATAAAAAATGGTCAGTAATAAATACAACTTGTAAAATTTATAATTACCATAAGTAATAAATATAGTAGAATAGATTTCAAATTAATTTTTTTTTAAATTTATGAAAATAGACAAATATATACATGAAAGCCCATAGATTAATACAAAGTATTTATCATGTATAAAATACATTTGCAATGTGTCTAACAATCATTATGAACTTTTATATATAGCAATAAGGTATACATAAAAGATGGTTGGAGGTTCTTAATGTTGTTAGACAACCTTTATTAAAAAATTGATTATAGATCATCTAAACATATCTTAATAAAATATTTAAAAAATTATAATCAATTAAGCATATTAATTTATAATTTAGCCATTTAAGTTTTATAATTCTCTAAGGGTCCATTTGGAAATCATAAAAATATTTTTCGAGCAGCAGTGGTGGTGGTGGTGTGGTTGTGGTACTGTGGTGGTGGTTGATAAATGCATTTATATTCACTTATATCCAATATTTTATCTATCTTCTTATTGTTACTACTACTACCTAGAGAATGGATAAAATACTTACAAGGAAACCAAATAGTACACTACAAGAAAAATGCACAAAGACAACAGTACAAAGACAACGGTTTTTGACAAAAGTGTTGTCTTTTGTGTAAAAGACAACAGTTTTGTCCAAAACCGTTGTCTTTGACGCAACACTTTTATCAAAGACAACGGTTTTTACCAAATTTTTACCAAACCGTTGTCTTTAGTGTGTTGTCTTTGTGCATTTCGACAAAAGACAACACCACAAAGACAACGGTTTTAAAAAACCGTTGTCTATGTGCATTTTTTTTTAATAAAAGACAACGGTTTTATGTAACCGTTGTTGTTGGTGTGTTGTCTTTGTGCATTTTGTCCAAAGACAACACCACAAGAACAAACCAAGAAAAAAGTCGAACAAAAGAGCAAGAAGTTGAATTCTCGCATATATTGACCATTGTTCAATATTTGGACCATATCTCGGTCAAGAAATATCCAAATTAAGTGATTCTTGTGCCATTGAAAAGAAGACTCAAAAGTCTACAACTCTTATGTAGACATTAAAGCCTAAAAAGAAAGTCACATGGGGTCAAAATCGTTCTTGAAGTTAAAGTTCCAAACTTATAGAGTTTGCCCAAAACCGACCCATGTTCATATGCTAAATATTTCAAAGTTAAAATGAATGGGAAATGACAAGATAGTGCAAATCGAATCAACTGTGCAAAATCTAGGGAACTCGTACTGCTTGGTGGATAGCCGTCCCCCAGCTCGTCCATGTCAAGGTAGTGTGCAACTGAAGAATTTGTACCCCTAGTGTATGCACGTCCCTAAGGCTATCCCTATATGCTCTGCCACTTATTTAAGCTCGTTTTCACTCATTTTTACACGGTTCCGACCCTATTCGAATCCTAGTCATTTTCTTTCACTTCCTTTCATATTTTTAGGTTAGATTAGGCTTAGATTTAGGGTCCTAAACATATTTGAAGCTTGTAATCAATGATTCAACACTTGGATTCCAAGATTTACCATCCATTTCACTAGAGAAGTTTTTCTTTCCCTTATCTCTTTCTTTTACAAGATTTATGTTTATTACTTGTGTTTTCGTGTTCTTTATGCTATTTAATCATAAGTAGTTAGTTTTTAGACTTGAGTAGGGTTGTATTATCTATCTTGATGTTTAATTTGTGATTATTGCAAAATGGGGAAGAACTTTAACCTACGTTTCATGTATTTGTGAAGGTTTTGTGTTTATATCTTGTTAATGTTTGATGTACACATTCATTATCATGTATTTAGAGAATTCTTGGCTACAATGAGAATTTGGGTCAGGGATTTGAGCCACCCATTGCATAAATCCAATTTGCTTCTATGAAAATAGGAGAAATTGGGGGTTTAAGATGCTTTGTGTGCTTGATGAACTTGGAATCGTTACACCACGAGAGTGAGACAACTTCTTGTTTGAATCCTTGTATTTTTGTTCACGAAAGTGGCTTTAGACTAGGATACCTATGTGCAATCTCGTTTGAATTCTTGGTTATTTATTCTCGCTAACCCCGTAGGTTGTTGAAACATCTAGATGATAGTGCCCTTAGCTTGAGTCCTTTTTTTTTTTTTTTTTTTTTGTGTTTATCTTGTGTATATGTGTTAGTATTACCATTTCCTTAAACTTGTTGTTTGCTTAGCTTCTTGTGTATTTCATTATGCTAGTGCTTAGTTTCTTGTGATTGCATATTACGTGCCATAACCTTCAATCCCCTGAGGACAACATTTCACATCCGTACACTCACCATAACTTGTTAGTGCTACATCGGTGGTGGTATTAATAATTCGGAAACTAGTTTGAAGAGAGTTTAGAGAGAAGAAAAAGACGAAAAAATTAAAGAATCTGGAAAAATATATTTAGATAAAAATTTGGAAAGACATTTTCTGCCAAATTGAATTTTTTTTTCATTGACCATAATAAATATTTTTCCTTGACTTTATTTTCTTTGAATACCCAAACATAGAAAAATCTAAAAAATAACTTCCGGGAGTCATTTTTCAAGTTACCAAATGGACCTTACCCAGAGGTTTAAGACACTAGTTGATAGACTTAATTACAACTTATAAAAGGTTAAAAACATATTTGACTTTTCATATAATAACATTCAAGGGTTTAGTTGACGCTTTTCTTTTTAATTTTTTGACTTCCCATAACGGTAATTTCCACGAATCATTATACCATGGACCAAAGTCCAACCATTGACCTAAGATACATTTTTAATAATCGGATGTTCACTTTTAAATATACATTATTTATGTACTGAAAATTCATTATTTAGTATATTACCAAATAATGAACCTTCAGTACACATTGCTAAATAGATAATGGTCCACAATATAATTTGTTGGGTTTCCACTTCCTCATCCCAAATAATCCCCTGAGTAGGAAAGGCAACGGGGTGTGACAGGAAAGGGGAATTCCCATCTCCGTCAACTCCTAGTCAAAGTGTCATCTTAGTACAATTTAAAACAAAAATAAAAAATAAAAAATAGCAACTTAAAAAATACAAACTACCGAAATTTCAATTCCTATCCAAAAATAGCAAATGCAGATTAAAGATAGTCCAAATGTCTTTTCAAAAAAAAAAAAAAAAAAAAAAAAAAAAAAAAAAACCAAAA